>NW_022308505.1:0-14240 GCF_002776525.5 Piliocolobus tephrosceles
TCATTGCAAAGTAATAATTTCAGAAGAAAAGGTAGGCATCACCAAAGAAGTGAAAAAAAAATTTGGAAAGTGTATGTTACTGACATGGGTACATTTTAATATATTCTTGGCATTTTCTACATAAATTCATAAAAATCTAACAACTCTGATATTTTTATTAATACACGGTATAGACTCCAATATTATTCATTGTAAATAATTTTAAAGGAAAAGAAGTTAATTTGATAAACTGGGTGTTTAAAAATGTGTTCTCAGATTTATTGGGTGACAAAATTAAATAAAAAGCTTATAAAATAGTCACAAATTCTAATATTCTCAGTTCAAATGAATCACGATTTCTTTAAAGCATATTATCTTTTCAAAGAAAATATGATTTGTGAAAGTTTAATACATATACACAAAAGTATCGGATAAAAATAACTGCATTTATGTTTGTGACATGATTTTCCGTTTTCAAGTAACTTCTTTAATTATACACATACAATAGTCCACTGTTATTCATTTAGGCTACAATCCAAGACCTCCAATGGATGCCAAAAACCATGGAGAGTACTGAACTCTATGTATACAAGTTATTGTCCTCTACATACAAACCTATGATAGAACTTAACTTATAAATTAGGCACAGTAAGAGATTAACAATAATAAAATAGAACAAATAGAGTGGTGTGTGATTTAAAATGTATAAATTATTTATTTCTGGAATTTTTCTTTTAATCTTTTTGGACTGTGGTTACTGTTGATATCTGAAACCACAGGAAGCAAAACTGTCAACATGTGGGGACTAATGCACTTAAGTCACAGTTTTGGAAACATGAGTTTTGTACTGAAATAATGTAGTTGAGTGAAAGATCTTTTTCACTGTCTTTTTGCTATTAATTTTCTTCCTTGCTACATAAGACAATATGGACATTCTTGTCTGTTAAGTCAATAAATTATAAGCCTATAAACAAACAGATATCCCTGTATTGGACCCAAATTGTAAAATTTCATCTCTTTCTCTTATCCTACCCTGTGTGTATATTCATATACACACACACAAACATACTTATTTACATACACACACATATATACAGATAACTTATATTTATACATATGTATTTTAAATTCTTTTGGTTCACATAACATGCTTAGAGAGCTTAACATAAAATTGCTTAATTTCTCTTTAAAACTTGTTCATAACTTTATTGGTTAAAGCTAACATGCTTTATCTGGAACCCCAGTAAATGGCATAAGGACATATTACTGTTGCATGTGTTTAGAGCAATTAAATAAACCTGTTCTAAGTGATTATTGCGATACTAATATTAACAAGTTAGGCTAGGGCCAAATTATGAGGAAGGTGAAATCTATGATTGAAAATTATGTAGAATGTTCTACAGGCAAGTGGGATCCATGCAAAGGTTATGAGGAAAGTTCTGACATAATAAATTTTGTTATATTTATATGTTTTATCTTATGATGAAGATTGCAACAAGCGAAACAGGTGTAATAAACTGGCAACCTGGGCTTTAATGCTGCTACCAGAAATGTGTCATGTTCCTGGATTTTTTTTTTTTCTGTACTGGGGAGGAGCCATGGAAGGACAATGCTCAAATTAGAAATAAGAAACAATTATACTTCCTTAAGCGACATTGATATGAGGGATGTGGTCATAAAAATAATCAGTGTTGGAGAAGCCTTCAGTAAAAACTATCCTCGTGATAGAAACAGTTTTTAGGTAGAAGAAGGGGAGGAGAAGTTTTAAAGTTAAATTTAAAGACATTTTCTATTGTGAGAAGATATATTCAAGAACGTTCAGGGAAAAGGTTTGGATAGGTGGGATGAGGCGAAAGTGTGTGTGTGTGTGTGTATATATATCTGAGAATATATTAGGAAATACAGAAAGTCTTACTTCCCATGAACAAGAAAAGATGTAACACATCCTGACCTGTTTTCTGAGGCCAGTGTGACATTAAACCAAAACCAGTTAAGTATAAGAAAAACAATGAAAAAAATCCCATTAACGTACACGTAAAAATTTTTAACAAAAGTATTGTCATATGAATTACATTGGAAATCTGTATTACAGTGATTATTCAGCATGACAAAGTGGTTGGTTGAACTTTAAAAAATGAACATCACATTAACAGATTTTAGAAGAAAATTTATATGATTATCTTAGAAGTTGCAGAGAAGTGGATTTGACAAAATTCATCACCTACTCATGACAAAACTCTCAGCAAACTAGAAACAGAAAATATCCCTATAAGGAATAATTGCAAAAACATCCATAGCTAACATCACATGATGTGTTGTAAAATGTAATGTTTTGTCTTTGAAGTTGGAAATAAGATAAATATGTTTCTACTACTTCTATTTAACATTTTACTGGAAGTGAGTTCAATAGAGAAAATTGTAATGGAAAAAATAAAAAATGTTTTCTCACAGATGACTTGATTAGGTAAGTAGAAAATCCAGAATAATGTACAAAATAATTCATAGAATGAATAAGAAAGTTTAGCAAGTTTGTGGCATACTAAATCAGTCCCCCCAAATTTATTCTATTACTGTGTTGCCATTAGAAAACATAGGGAAATAAAATTTTTAAAGTATAAACTATAAAATTACCTACAACTATAAAATTATTAGAAGAAAACAAAAAACTTCATGACTTCAGAATTGGCAATGGATTCTTATATATGACCCCCAAAAAGCATAAGCAATAAAATTTTTAAAAATAGATAAATTGGACTTCATAACTTTTTAATGGAGGTTTTATAGGACACTATCACAAATGGAAGAAAATATTTGTAATTCAGGGCTATTGCAGCAAACTAGCATATATAGTAAACTTACTAATACTTTACTTAAAATTTGCTAAACAAAAGGCTGCATTTCCCATAGCAGCCTCCAAGACGGTCCCCCAATGATCCCTAGCTCCTGGTAGTCACACTCCTGTCCCTCAAAGCATCAGAATCTATCTATGCAACCAACAGTATATAGCAGAGGTCCTGGTGTCACTTCCAGGATCAGGTTATATAAGATACTGCTTCTTCCATCATTGTTACTATGTCAGAGGTCTCTAAAGCTAGCCCCAGATTTACTTATTCAGTAGAAGAACTCACAGGACTCCGTATATAGTTGTACTTTTGGCTAAGATTTATCAAAGCAAAATGATATGCAATAAAATTAACAAAGAAAAAAAGGCCATGGGATGAAGGCTTAAAGAAGCCAGGGGCAAATTTTCAAGAGTTGTCTCCTAGTAGAGTCACACAGGACACACTTAATTCTTCCTGCAATGAGTTGTGACAACACGAGTGTTCACTCGGAGGAAAGATTCAGTACGCAAGGTTTTTATTGTAGGCTGGGGACAAGGAAAGTCTCTGACTCGCACCAAAATTCCAGACACCAGAAGGAAAGCAGGTGTTCAGCATAAACCATGTTGTTTACACCGTTTTAGGCACAATGAGCTACTGGTACTTACCATTTTTTCTTTCTTTTCCTTTAGGAAAACACTCTTCTAAGTTTCTTACTTCATTTGGTTCTGGAGGTGCTGATCCTATCTCCCCTGGCTCTAGGGCACATGACCAAGGTTGGCCAGCTACGGGGGTACCACCCTGAACACGCCTGATGTGGTCTAATACTTATCATTTAGGTAAAAGTCATCGTAGTATAGAGAACTCATTAGCAGTCACATTTCCAAATGCCAGCCATGGACCAAAACTTCCAGGTAGGCCTTTCTAAGGATTGCAGTCTCGGAACTACTATGTTAAATCTTCTGCAAAGTCATCCTTTCTCTTCAATCACTTGAGGGGAAGCCAGCAGTCAGGTTGTGCGCAGAGCTACGTCCTGCCTATGGTGAGAAACTGATGCCTGTCAACAACTGTGTGTGAGTTTGGAAGTGGATTAGTAAAGTTATTGATGAAGGCAACCTTGGCTGACAGCTATACTGCACCCTCATGAGATACTGTGCCAGTGCCAGATCGACCCAGCTAAGCTTTGTCTAGATTCCTGACCATCAGAAAATGTATGTGATAGTGAATAGTTTTGTTTGAAGCCACTAAGTTTTTGCATAAATTGTTATATAGTGTTGAGAGATGAAAAATTTCCCCACCCAAAGATGTCCACATTCTAATCTTTGGAACCTGTGAATACATTACTTTATGCAGAATTTACAGGTGCAATAAAGGTTTTTTTTTTTTTTTTTTTTTTTTTTTAAACAGAGTTTCGCTCTTGTTGCGTAGGCTGGAGTGCAATGGCGCAATCTTGGCTCACTACAACCTCCGCCTCCGGAGTTTAGACAATTCTTCTGCCTCAGCCTCCTGAGTAGCTGGGATTACAGGTTCCCACCACCACGCCCAGCTAATTTTTCAAATTTTTAGTAGAGATGGGGTTTCACCATGTTGGTCAGGCTGGTCTGGAACTCCCAACCTCACATGATCCATCTGCCTCAGCCTCCCAAAGTCCTGAGATTATAGGCGAAGTTAAATACTTTTTCTTTGGTTTTTGTTTTTTTTGAGACAGAGTCTCACTCTGTGGCCCAGGCTGGAGTACAGTGGCTCAATCTTGGCTCACTGCAAGCTCCGTCTCCCGGGTTCAGGCCATTCTCCTGCCTCAGCCTCCAAGTAGCTGGGACTACAGGCGCGCACCACCACGCCCGGCTAATGTTTTGTATTTTTAGTAGAGATGGGTTTCACGTGTTAGCCAGGATGGTCTTGATCTCCTGACCTCGTGATCCACCCACCTTGGCCTCCCAAAGTGCTGGGATTACAGGCGTGAGCCACCGCGCCCCACCGAAGTTAAATATTTTAAATGGGGAGACAATTCTGGATTATATGTGTGAGTTCAATGTAATCACAAATATCTTTATACTAGGGAAGGGGGCAGAGGATCAGAGTGAGTAGTAGGAGATTTGATTATACAAAGTGTTAGGATAAGGAAGCAAGAGAAGGACTTGACTGGCTAGTATCCACTTTGAAGATGGAGGAAGTCCCATGGACCAGGAGACATGGGCAGCCTCTAGGAACTTAAAAAGGCAAAGAAATGGATTATCCCCTGGAATCTCTAGGAGGAATAGCAGGCCTGCAAACACCTGGATTTTAGGCAAGTGAAAATGATATTGGACTTTGGCCCATCACTACTGTAAGATAGTTTGTTGTTGTTCTTTTAAGCTGCTATGTTTATGGTAATACGTTCAACAACAATAGGAACTAATACCTGCAGCAGTAAATAAAGAATACTTGAGGATACATCATTGCACAAAACCTATTGCTCTCAAGGAATTTACATTCTAATGGGGGGAAAAGGTACATATGTGAGAAAATATTGATCACATGTTAATTAGTCCTACAAAGAAAAATAAAGCAGGGTAGGGAGAATAGAGCACGTCTGATACAAGTTGTTGAGAAAAAGCCTAGTTTATCAGAGGATGCATAAGTTAAAAACTGAATGAGGTGAGAAAACAAGTCTTTTGTGTCTCTGAAATAAGAGTGATTCAAGCAGAGGGGAACAAGTTCAAATACTCTGAGATGAAAGCAGGTTGGATGTGTTCTAGGAGCATCCATGGGGGCAGTATGGCTGGACATCATGAGTAAGCAAGATGGAATATGGCACAATAGCACTACACCCTATATGGACTGTGCATGAAGTTCTTTCACTTTCTTCACAACTGCACTGATACAAGAGTCATTCTTATCCGAGATCTTGGCAACTGCAGCATGTGATTTTTGTCCTTCCTTGTTGAGTAAAGAAACTTGTGCCTTTTCATTTGAAGAAAGTACTTTTGGCTTTTCTTTGTTATATCTGAATTTTCAGCATCACTACTCTTGTGCTTTGAGGCCATTATTAGGTAAAATAAAGAACCCTTATTTTATTTAGTATCTGCACCAAGATCCTGTGACAGTTGATCACCCAGAAGATACTGACTAATGGGCAGGGAGTAGGTACATGGTGGCGATGCTGGGCCAGGGGATGATTCACCCCCTGGGTGGGATGAAGCAGGGTGACCTGAGATTTTATTACAACCCTCAGAATAGCACAGAATTTAAAACCTACAAATTGTTTAAAAGATACTTTTTAAAAATAATAAAACAAAAAACCCTCATAAACTCTTCATTTTTAGAATTTCTCATTTGATATTTTCAAGCTACCATTGAATGCGGGTAACAAACTGTATAGAAAGAGATCGTGGAAAAGGTGGGAGCTGCTGTAAAACGAATTTTCAAAACACAAAAGTGTAATGTGAAAATTTCAGAAAATTAAAATGCGTCATCTGGGTGGGGATCATTTGGAAATAGTTTTTTCCTACATTTTTATGTCACACTGCCCAGGAAATGGCTTCATATATTTATCCTGAAATGTTATCTCTGGGACACTATCATAACTAAGCTTTAGTTGGGAAAGGAAGAACACAACATGAGAACTGGCATGGACAAGACGACCCAGGACCTTCACTCACATCCATGACTTTCAACAGTTCATCTCACTGCTCTCAATTCATCCTCTGTGAGGTAAAGACCCCATGGTATTTACTTGGACCCCAAGCATCACTGGACGCCATGATGTCTGAGATTCCTACTAGCTGTATAATTATGTGGAGCATCAGCTTTCTCTTTTCTACAAGAAAAATTTAAACTTTCCTGTGAAAAAGGCATGTTCCTTTGAGGTGTGATTTCACTTTCTATTTTTTTTATAATCCTTTCCATGGAGAGGAGGTTTATTTTTTCACAGTAAATACTTCCTTTATATGCAATTCAATCTTTTAGAAGCACGGAGAAACTGGGGAGAACAATCACCGTAATATTTTAAAACAAATATTTAAATGTTCAGATTGCCCTTGTCTCTTCAAATTACTGTTTTAGCCTGCTTCAAAATGCATACTTTGATCGATTGTCAGAAAAATTATACTGTACTGTAGTTACTCAGAATCCCACTCCTTTGTGCACTGTGTCATGTGAGGAGTCGTGGCCACTGAAGCATAGTCAGGAGGCAAATTGCTTTCGTCTTTGTTCATCCAAAACTCTTAAATTTGAGGTACGTTTTTCAGTGCAACAATTCCTGGAAATGAATCAATTCTAGCAGATTTTGCAGAATCACAATTCTGAAAAGCGCTGGAGCAGTTATTTCGTTTTGTCAGGGATGAAACAAAGGCACAGGAAGATTAAGAGATGTTTTTCAGGTATTCTTGTTAGAGCTAGCACTTGACTTCAAGGCTTGGGACTTGCTGACCATGGCCCTTGCCTGGCTTTATGCCTGGTCAGTCCTCAACAGCTTTGAGTACATGGAATATCACTTGTTATTTTCTCTATTGACCATTTTTAGAAAATTTTAAATTATAGTAGTACACCAATTAATACCTGTAGAAGAATTGATAAAGTTAAAAAATCAGTATTTTATAATTATTATAATAATTTAGGCAAGAATGACCAGTGGATGTTAAAATTAACAAGTAGACATTGAATGAGGAATAGGCTATTCATATAACATCAAACTATCTCCCCATGAATTATCTATTAATAAAAGGAAAAATAGTAACCATATAGTGAAGAAACCTGGCAGATACCTCTTTAACCAAATGATCAAAGTTAACACCATGAATAATGTGACTTTTATGATGTCCTTGACAAAAATGCATAAACTTGAATCTAGTCATGAGGAAACATTCTGCAAAATTGATCTATTTAAAAATACCAGTGTCTTGAAACACAAAGAGAGGCTATAACTGTTTCATATTAAAAGAGGCTATAGAGAAATGACAATGTAACTCTCAGGTTCTCAATTATATCCTGTATAGAAAAAGATGATGAAAAACAATACTGGGGAATCTAGTGAATTTTGAAGATGGACTGTGATTGATAATAACATTATTGATATTTAATTTTCTTTTGATAACGTAGTTATATAAAAAGCATGTTCTTAGAAAATAATTTTTGTAGGGCGGGTATAGAGAGAGAGGAAGCATGCATTGTGTCAAAATATTAACAATTATTGAACCATGGTACAAAGGAGCTATTCATGCTATTCTTGCAAATTTATGTTTAAAATTTTCTCAAACAAAAATTAACCAAAACTCTCAAATTGGAATAGCAATGCGATTTTTTTGGTAACAAATGAAATTTCTCAAAAAGGTATAAAAACATTTTTAAATTCTCTCTAACCACTTTCCTCTATTCTCCTGAGATAGTAAATATAAGCAGAAAAATTACATCCTGCCACATCTTATATGCTCATCCAAATGTATACATAGATGTTTTTATGAATACATACATGTTTCTGTCACAAATAATTGTTTGCACGTTACTCTATAATGTGGATCAATACATAAAAAATGTCTGCCTTGCTTAATACATACAAAAATAATTTCTTTGCCTCACTAGTTGCTTAATATCTCAGAGTATGTGATCCACTCCTTATCCAACCATTTCTTTAGCTGTTTGAAATTTGCTAACCATTTTCCACTCCCACAATGCTACAATAAATATTGTTGTTTATATGTGTGTGCATATATGTAATTTACATGTATGTAATTTATATGTGTATGTATATGTGTGTGTGTATATGTATACATAAAATCTAGACCTAGTACTTCTTTAATTAAAATAACAGACTTCCAAATAATCAAGATGAGTAAAAATGTGTACTTCTATGAATGTTACCATATTCTCCAAATTTTAAGAGTTCAATTTCCATTTAAAATATATGAAAGCTTGAATTTCTTGTACCCTAAAAACACTGGACATTTTCAAAAATTTTCTGTCTGTATACCACTTTGTAACAATGAGTATCGTATCTGCCTTTTTGTGTGTGTTATCCTGATTTCATATATTTCTAAATATACTTGTTTTAAAAATTAAATATATGCCAAATACCAAGAAGAAAAGCAGAAAAAAGATAAACAATGTGACAATTGATAATAGCACTGAAATAATTATAGAATATGTATCTTTAATATTTATTAATATGAAACTATATTTCCGGTGAAGGATTTATTTCTTCCACTAGTGCAAGACTACCAGCTTCATTCAATAAATAACATCTTTATCTTTGCTTCTTCTTTTGTTTTTTATTTTCTATAACTGAGTCTCCTTTCTTCGCAAGTCAACCCATCTCAGGTACACGGAAACCTCTGCACTAAACTTTGTGGATTCTTCCTGGTATACTGGAATTAGCTTGGACTGACCTCAGGAACTCAATTCCAGCTGCTGCCAATAGTGAACCTCTAGGGTTTTACTTACATCAACCTTAGCCAAACTTGACTCTTTAGGGCTTAGCACACAGAGCCTCAAGTTTTGGTCTCCAGAAAATCAAGCAGAGAAGTGTTTGTTAATGTTTTTTGTTGAATGTTTTTCAATACCACAGATAGAACCTACTTTCTAAACTACTGAAACAAAGGCTTTAGGGGTAGAACTTAGTCATATAGCTTTTGAAAATATTATGAGATTGATAGCTGCTTTGATATGTGTGTGACCATACTCATTAATTATAAGTGCCCTGTGCTGTCTTATGCCTCACACTTACAACTACTCTATAACTTATTCATTCATGAACACATTTTTATGGATCATCTATTAAAGACTAAAGGGAGCCTTTGTCTTTTTAAGTTTCACACAAGAATGGTTCTCAAGCTCTTTGGGGTGGAAGACAAGTTTTTGTTCTTAATCTTTTAAGGTTCCAATTTCTCACTGGCCTATACATGCTGTTCACATTCTATGTCATTCAGCGCATACGTTCAACCACACCTGAGGCAGTCTATAACAAGAAGACTCATTTGGATATTGCTGCAATGTGCTTCTCAAGGGTCACTCTCAATTTCTGTCCTTGTCTCCTTGTTGACGCTTGACAATTCGAGCGTTAGTACTAGGGACCACACACCACACTGGGAGTCACACACCATGAAGAATGTCTGAACTGAAAGGTTTGCTAACCTAAACCCCTCTGTTTACCTCAAAACATCTGGCTGCTTTACTTTCCAACCCTAACCCTAACCCTAACCCTAACCTTCTATCTCTTTTTCTATCCTTATTCAATTTCCCCTCATGTAATATAGAATTAAACAATTATACTGAAAATAAAAATTTGGTAAGATAATACAGAAAATCTGAGTAGAAAACAACAATAGCAACTTCTCAACCCAGAAAATTATATTCTTCTACCAATTCCTCTCTACTGATTACATAATACCATAAAAACCCTAGAAGAAAATCTAGGTAGTACCATTCAGGACATAGGCATGGGCAAGGACTTCATGTCTAAAACACCAAAAGCAACGGCAGCAAAAGCCAAAATTGACAAATGGGATCTCATTAAACTAAAGAGCTTCTGCACAGCAAAAGAAACTACCATCAGAGTGAACAGGCAACCTACAGAATGGGAGAAAATTTTTGCAATCTACTCATCTGACAAAGGGCTCATTTCCAGAATCTACAAAGAACTCAAACAAATATACAAGAAACAAACAAACAACCCCATCCAACAGTGGGGAAAGGATATGAACAGACATTTCTCAAAAGAAGACATTCATACAGCCAACAGACACATGAAAAAATGCTCATCATCACTGGCCATCAGAGAAATGCAAATCAAAACCACAATGAGATACCATCTCACACCAGTTAGAATGGCAATCATTAAAAAATCAGGAAACAATAGGTGTTGGAGAGGATGTGGAGAAATAGGAACACTTTTACACTGTTGGTGGGATTGTAAACTAGTTCAACCATTATGGAAAACAGTATGGCGATTCCTCAAGGATCTAGAACTAGATGTACCATATGACCCAGCCATCCCACTACTGGGTATATACCCAAAGGATTATAAATTATGCTACTACAAAGACACATGCACACGTATGTTTATTGCGGCACTATTCACAATAGCAAAGACTTGGAATCAACCCAAATGTCCATCAGTGACAGACTGGATTAAGAAAATGTGGCACATATACACCATGGAATACTATGCAGCCATAAAAAAGGATGAGTTTGCGTCCTTTGTAGGGACATGGATGCAGCTGGAAACCATCATTCTTAGCAAATTATCACAAGAAGAGAAAACCAAACACCGCATGTTCTCACTCATAGGTGGGAACTGAACAATGAGCTCACTTGGACTCGGGAAGGGGAACATCACACACTGGGGCCTATCATGGGGAGGGGGGAGGGGGGAGGGATTGCATTGGGGAGTTATACCTGATATAAATGATGAATTGATGGGTGCTGACGAGTTGATGGGTGCAGCACACCAACATGGCACATGTATACATATGTAACAAACCTGCACGTTATGCACATGTACCCTAGAACTTAAAGTATATAAAAAAAAATTGGTTAATGTTACATAGGATCTTACTGTATTTTTAGCTAACAGCAGTGTATAAGTCTCTATCTCAAAGCCAATAATATCATTTAAAAGTAACTCTTATATCATATAACAACACATACCAAATATTAAAGGTCTAAACTCTTATACACTCAGATAAACTGCAACTGACTTCAGTTTCAAAACATACCTAACTCCAGTCATGAACAGTAATAGTTTTTGTCTTTTTTCTCTGGATTTTCTTAAAACATTGTCCTATTTGAAACACTGAAGTATACTTACTTTCCTTTTCTTTTTCTTTCTCTGGTTGTTAAGGGCATCACCACAAGTGTCCCTCATGCGACCCTTGTATAGCCACATCCACTTTGATCTCACATACACCCCTATGTAGTAATCCCAGGCAATTGTTCTTTAGTTCTATAAACCTGTCATTTTCCGAAAATGTTGTGTAAATGGAATTATGCAGATTGCAATCATTTGGGATTTTTTTTTTTACTACTCAGCATAATTTTCTGGAAGTTAATTACCTCTGGTTAATCTCAGGCACTCAGGATTCCCTGTGGTGCCTTTTCTTGGGGATGTAGTAGGACCTATCGCCTCACTGCAAAAGCTGGTCTGAACCAGTCTCATCTATTCTTCACTCATAAAACACAAGATTGTGTCTTAGAAGCTAGCTAGGAATATGGACATCAAAGCTAATTCATTCTAATATTTCCTGCATACTTGAAGGAAAGGAAGAAAGGCATCACTGTTTATTTGCTCAGAGTTCATTGTTTAGAGTTCAGTTTGTCACAGATAAGAATGCTGAATACTTATCTATTCAAGTACAGACTACATAGTTACCTGAAAATTCACAAAGTAAAATAATTTCATTAACACTTTAGATATTTGCTAATAGAAGAGTCACAACATGCATTAAAATGTATATTTCCTTTATTACTGCATAGGAAAATAGTTTTAAGACCAAAAACCTAGTGACTTACATAATACTGTCTTGTCTACTTTCATTGCTCTGAATGCTGATAGGCTCAGCCTACTAGGGTTGTTGGTTCAATAAATGAACAACCTCAAGTCAACCAAATACATTCTCTTTTGAACACTTCCCTTCATTGTCTTCAGTGGCCAGCACTTGGTATTTGTTGAGTGAATTCAGGCATGTATCTGAGGATAAATGGCTGTTGAAGCAGAAAAGTCTTTCTACTGTAGACTGTCTCTGTGGTAGTCACAGTACATAAGTAAACTAGTGATATAAATGGAGAAGTTGACTATTCCTATAAAGGTAAGTCCATGAGCTTTTCCTAACATTAACTATTTCTGTTCTATCATTACATTGCATTGACTGTACCACCCAAAGAAAAAAACATGAATTTCATTATATTGTCTTTGTGTATATCTGTTAGTAGATACTTATTTAGTTAGGAATCACTCACTAAGGCTGACGCCTAATCTTTATTGGAGGTGAAAAATTACTTAAACCATTTAAAAGACTCCTGTTCTCATAAATATCTGTCAAATACATCCTTGCTGACTGAGACTAGAAAGAAAAGTAAGTCAAAAAATAAGGCTACTTCTCTAAATTTAATAGTTATCGTCAACAAAATAGTATAAAAATTGCCAGTTATTTTTGTTAATTTTCCTGTAGAACACTAGTTAATCTTTTTCCTTCCATCATCAAATCTGTTGAAAAAAATACAACAAAAGTCACAAATTCTGGTGAAAATATACCTATATACCAATGAAAATGTAAAAAAAAAAAAAAATCAAATGGCAATAGAAATACTATCCGAGTTTCAAGAGCATAGGCAGAAATTCTCCAATTATCTTCATCTTCACATGAAATATTTTGGTAATTTAAACTTAGAATTTAAACATGAAAGACATTGCTTCTTCCAGGTTTTCTAAACCAATTAGTATATGAAATTTAAATCTTTCTTCACTTTCTAATCTTTGAAAATCTAATCAGGCAAATGTTTTTGTCCCAACATTATATTATCACATCAAAGAGATCTCATTGCCAGTTTTTCTACTATTCTAAGTTCAGTGACTTTTATATTAAACTTAAACAAAATGTTACTTGCATGAGTGATTTTTACTTTCTAGTATCCCTTAAGTATACTCAAGATCTACTTTGTAATGTGAAGTAAAATATGAGGTACCATTATCTGAAATAATATTCAAATATATTAATTGCAAATTGATTTATTCAAAGTTTAAAATACACTATTGCTTTGCCGACTTCAGAATTCTCAGGAGAAGGCACTTATGTCTTCAACATACCTCTTGAGAAGGTTTATATTAATGTTAGAAAATGAAAATAAATGATTTAGCAAAGAGTATACTTTTATTTGTAGAGAATAAAACCATGGGAAATGATTTCAAAGCATAAACTTTCAGCTACTAATTTATAGAAGACATATATCTCAGCAGATAACAGAAATTCTATAGAAATTATTTACACGTAAAAAAGTGGAAAATTGCGATTTAAATTTCTTTAATTCATAAATCGTTGTAAGCAGTTTAAAGAATGACTTCTGATAAATTAAGCACTAATGACATTTGAAATGTCAGTACAGTTTGTCTCTCTATTGATAGAAACAATTTTCCATTATTCCTGTTTAAAGCAATTACACCTAATAACAACTGAAGTCCATCTTTTCTGGACTTTAAGAGATGTAAAACACATGTACTTATGATCTAGGGTCTTTATGGTTCTACAATATCCAAGTTCTTAATGACAGTGTAGAACCATAAATACCACAACTCATTGCGGTATACAGATTACAATATATTTGTGAACAATCATGTGTGTTTTAGAAGCTGACTCTCACATTAATGGTCTACAGTAATCTGCTTTTTAAATTCATTATAAAGATGTCTTCATGTGATGGGACATTCAATTGCCAAAAGTACCTTACCTTTTCAGAACATTTGTGTTTCTCTTT
>NW_022308506.1:0-1817 GCF_002776525.5 Piliocolobus tephrosceles
CCATCCCACCAGTAATATGTGTTTTTAGTATTTATATAATGATTTGTAGTTTTGTTAGGTTCCCTGAATACTAATCCTCTCTCAGCTATGTGTATTGAAAAGATCTTGAGCATAGCATTTTATTATATTTATATGAAAATAATGGTATAACATAGATAATACCCTCAACATAATCTTTAATATTATATTGGACACTTTCTATTCCCTACCTCTTATATTCATGTAAGAGGCTTTAAATTGGTTGGGCATGGTGGCAGGATTGATTTAGCACAGGTGCTCAAGACGAGCTTGGGCAACATGATGAGAGCCCCATCTCTAGAAAAAAATACAAGAAATAGACAGGTGTGGTGGTGTATACTTGTAGTCCCAGTTACTGGGGAGGCTGAGGCAGGAGGATTGCCTGAGTTCTGGAGGCAGAGGTTGCATTGAGCCCTGATCACGCTACTGCACTCCAGCCTGGGTAAGATAACAAGACTGTCTCAGAAAAAAAAAAAAAAAAAAAAGAAAAAAAAACTCTTTAAATTATGCTTTTAAAATTTATGTCATTAGCTGGGCAGAGTGGCTCATGCCTGTAATCCCAGCACTTTGAGAGACTGAGGTGGGCAGATCACTTGAGGTCAGGAGTTTGAGACCAGCCTGGCCCACATGGTGAAACCCCATGTCTACTAAAAATAAAAAAATTAGCTAGGCGGGTGGCACACGCCTGTAATTCCAGCTGCTGGGGAGACTGAGGCAGGATAATTGCTTGAACCTGGGAGGCAGAGGTTGCACTGAGCCAAGATTGTGCCAGCGCACTCCAGACTGGGTGACAGAATGAAATTCCATATCAAAAAATAATATAAAATGTATGTCATTAACCTAATTTAGAATTGATACACACTCATGGTGTTTTGGGAGGCATCTATCCACCTACCTATTTACGTATCTTTTTCAATGTAGCTAATTTATTGCCCTATCACTTATGGTAGTAGTTTTCTGAAAAGCCATGATGTCTGTTCAGAGGAGGGTCCCCCACCTTGCTTTGCCTTAGAAGTTGTGCTAGTGAGGTAGAGATGCCATAACAAAATACCATGGACTGGGTGGCTTAAATGACAGAAATGTATTTTCTCACAGTTCTGGAGGTAGGAAGTCCAGATCCAGGTGCTGTTAGATTTTGCCATGTTGGCCAGGCTTGTCTTGAACTCCTGACCTCAGATGATCCACTGGTCGTGGCTTCCTAAAGTGCTGGGATTACAGGTGTGAGCCACCGCAACTGGCCTGAAAAAATTATTTTTAACATACTAAAGCTGATGACTTTTATGGTTGTTGACAAAAACCTCTAATGCCAATGCCTATCTCTGTAAACAGCAATAATATGAGGAACTTGATTTCCTGCTAAGGTAGAAAAGGTGAGAAGATTTTTCAAGTAGTATAGGAGCTCCATCTGTGACAAGAAGCAGAAGCATTCATTTCCACTTGATATTTTTTGTTATTAATCATAACATTAAGCAACATTCTTTTTCTGCCTTTAAAATGTTGACTCAAAATGTTGAGTCTTTTAGTAGTTTTTAAAATGGACATGCAAGAGGTATAATTTTCTCTTATCGCATCAGCATACACCTAAAGAGTAATAATATATAGATTTGAAGGCCAGGCATGCGGGCTCACATCTGTAATCCCAGCACTTTGGGACGCCAAGGCAGAAGGATAGCTTGAGACGGAGCTCAAGACCAGCTTGGGAAAAATGGCAAGATCCTGTCTCTACATAATTTTTAAAAATTACTCAGGTGTGGTGATACACACCTGTAGTCTCAGCTACTTAGGATGATGAGGCGGGA
>NW_022308507.1:0-3426 GCF_002776525.5 Piliocolobus tephrosceles
TTTTCCCTTTCTGTTTATCCTTTATGTTGTTATGTTTACTTGTATAATGATGTTCTTGATTTAAATATAGTCAAATTTATCAGCATTTATTTTTATAATTTGAACATTATGTTTCCTTATTACGTTTTTAGAGAAATTTTAGGTTCAGAGGAAAAGGACAAAGTATAGAGATTTCCCCTACACCCGTGGGCTTATCATTATCAACATGCCCCACCAGAGTGGTACATTCTTACAATTAGGAGCCTACACGAATACATCATAATTACCCAAAGCCCATAGTTACATTAGGATTCGCCGTTGATGTTGTACAATCTTTGAGTCTGGACATATGTAAAATGGCAGGTATCCAACATTATACTACCAAACAGAGCACTTTCACTGCCCTATAAATCCTCTGTGTTCTGCCTATTCAGCATTCTCTCCTCCCTAACCCCTTGGAACGACTGATCTTTTTCCTCTCTCCGTGGTTGTGGCTTTGCCATAATGCCATGTAGTGGGAATCATACAGCATGTAGTCTTTTCAGATTAGCTTATCTTGGTAATATGCATTTATGATTCTTCCATGTCTTTTGGTGCTTTGATATCTTACATCATTCTAGTACTGAATAATATTTTATTGTTTGATGCATCACTGTTTATTCATTCACCTATAGAAGGAATCTTAGTTGCTTCCAAGCTTTGATCATTATAAATAAAGATGATATAGACATCTGTGTGTGGAGTTTTTATGTGAACGTAATCTTTTAACTTCTTTAGGTAAAAATCAATGAGTGTGATTGCTGGATCATATTGTCAGAGGATATTTCCTTTTTTAAGAAATTGACAAACAGTCTTCCAAAGGGGCTATCTCGTTTTTAATTTCCTCCAGCAATGAATGAGAGTTTCTTCACATCTTTACCAGCATTTGGTGTTATTAACATTTCAGATTTTGGCCATTCTAATAGGCGTGTAGTGGTATCTAACTGTTAATTTGCATTTTTGTGATGAAACTTAGACATGATATTAACATTAATATTATAATATTTGTTGGATTTTAATAAAAGTATTCATTACACAAATAATATAACAAATTTTTTTGCCTGTAATACCAGCACTTTGGGAGGGAGGTCGAGTCAGGCAGATCACAAGTTCAGGAGCTAGAGACCAGCCTGGCCAATATGGAGAAACCCCATTTCTACTAAAAACACCAAAAGGAATTAGCTGGGCAGGGTTGCATGTGCCTGCCGTCCCAGCTACTCAGGAGGCTGAGACAAAAGAATCACTTGGACCCAGGAGGCGGAGGTTGCAGTGATCTGAGATCATGCCAGTGCACTCCAGCCTGGGCGACACAGTGAGACTCCGTCTCAAAAAAAAAAAAAAAAAAAAAAAAAACAAGAGGAGAAGAAAACACCTGAAGCTGATAATCAGCTTCCTGATAAGATCTCAGGAGTTGGGCGAGCAGGTTCAAGCATGCACACTTAGAGGCACACCAGCAGAGTTTAACTGGTGTATAACCTTCCTCCAGGGATGCTCAATTGGTAAGAGAAAAAAAAAAAAAAAGCCTCAAGTGAGCATGCGCACAACTTCAGTAAGCACACTGGGCATGCAGCCTTTTCCTAGTGCTGCCAGGCCGCTATGCATACAGATAGCCTGCTCCAAGAGATGAATCAGGGGGAAAAAATGCAAACCCTGGAACAGTGCCAGTGTTTAAAACCCCAAGTCAAGGGTTGGATGGGGCATTTGGATTTGTCAAGTTGCCCACTTGGTCTTGTTCCAAGTGTACTTTGCTTCCTATTGTTCCGGCTTTAAAACATTTTAATAAACTTTCACTTCTGCTCTAAACTTCACCTTAGTTTCTTACTGTGCCTTCTACATCGCAGCTGAATTCTTTTCTCTGAGGAGGCAAGAATAGAGTTTGCTGCAGACCCATTTGATTCACTGCTGTTAAAAAACCATTCAAAATGTAATGACACTTATACATTAAAATTAAATGGATGGAGAAACATATACCATAATAATACTAATGGAAAGGAAACAGGAGTGGCTATATTAATTTCAGACAGAACATAGTTTAAAGCAAAAAAATATATATATCACAGATAAAAAAGGGCATTAAATAGTGATAAAAGAATCAATTCTCCAAGAAGGCATAATAATCCTTAATATGTATTTGTGTAAAAGCAGAACATTAAACTGATAAAACTTCAAAGAGAAATAGATAAACACCCTATCATATTGCAGATTTCAACACCCCACTATCAGAAATGAACAAAATTAGCAGGAAGAAAATCAGAATGGACATAGCTGAATTCAACCTGCCATCATACAACTGGATATAATTGACATCAATTGGCTACTTCATTGGACAATATTATACATATTCTTCTCAAGCTCACAAAGAATGTTCACCAATGTATTCCACATTCTGGACCATAAAACAAACCTTAACAAATTTAAAAGATAGAAATCATTCAGTGTCTGCTCTAAGACCGTGATGGAATTAAACCAGAAATCAGTGTTAGAAGGATAACAGAAAAATCACAAAATATGTAGCAATTAAGCAACACACTTTTTAGTAACACAAGCCAAAGAAGAAATATCAAATATAAAAAAATTTGAACTAAATTTGTCAATTTCTTACAAAGGAAAACACACTCTGGCAATATATCCCAGCAATCACACTGCTTTATTTTTACTTACAGAAGTTAAAAAGTTACGTCCGCACAAAAATCCACATACAGATGTTTATATCATCTTTATTTATAATGATCAAAGCTTGGAAGCAACTAAGATTCCTTCTGTAGGTGAATAAATAAACAAACTGTGGTGCATCAAAAAATAAGATATTTTTCAGCACTAAAATGAAGTAAGATATCAAACCACAAAAAGTCATGGAAGAATCATAAATGCATATTACCAAGATAAGCTAATCTGAAAAGACTACATGCTATATGATTGCCACTACATGGCATTACGACAAAGCCAAAACCGTGCAGAGAGGAAAAAGATCAGTTGTTCCAAGGGGTTAGGGAGGAGAGAATGCTGAATAGGCAGAGCACGGAGGGTTTATAAGGCAGTGAAAGTGCTCTGCTTTGTAGTTTAATGTTTAACATTAGACTAATGTAAAATGGACATTTTTACATATGTCCAAACTCATGGAATGTACAACATCAAGAGTGAATCCTAATGTAACTATGGGCTTTGGTTAATTATGATATGTTAGTGTAGGCTCCTAATTGTAAGAATGTACCACTCTGGTGGGGCACGTTGATAATGATAAGCTAAAGGGCATAGGGGAAATCTCCATACCTTGCCCTTTTACTCTGAACCTAAAACTTCTCTAAAAATGTCTTAAGAAAACATAATGTTCAAATAATAAAAATAAACGCTAATAAATTTGACTACATTTAAATCAAGAACATCTTTATACAAGTAAACATAACAACA
>NW_022308508.1:0-6024 GCF_002776525.5 Piliocolobus tephrosceles
CGCAATAAACATACGTGTGCATGTGTCTTTGTAGTAGCATAATTTATTATTATTTTTGAGACAGGGTCTCACGCTGTCACCCAGGCTGGAGTGCGGTGGTGCAGTCATGGCTCACCGCAGCCTCAACCTCCAGGGCTTCGATGATCCTCCCACCTCAGCCTCCCAAGTAGCTGGGACCACAGGCATGTGCCATCACTACCTAATTCTTGTATTTTTGGTAGAGACAATGTTCAGCCATGTTACCCAGGCTGTTCTTGAACTCCTGAGCTCAAGTGATCCACCCACCTGGGCCTCCCAAAGTGCTGGGATTACAGGTGTGAGCCAATGTGCCTGGCCTAGGTTTTAATTTTGACAGTGTCCAGTTTATCTATTTTGCTTGTGTTGCTTTGTGATTTTGACATCATATCTAAGATACCATTGCCTAATCCAATGATAAGAGGATAATTTCAGGAATCTCACATAGCATTTAGTTGTCATGTCTCTGTTTTGGGGGTCCCACAACCAGCCACTGGTTTGGGGTGATTTTCTGGAAGGAGTCACATAACTTGGCAAGTTGTATTGACGGTTTACAGCAAAGTTTGTAACACAGGAACAGTAGGAACTAACAAAGGCAAGAGAGGTCATTCGCAGGTTTCCAGCCCTCCCTTTCCCTGTGCGGGTCACACGGACGTACTTTTTTCTACCAATGCAAAACCACAGACACATGTATGAGGTGTCTCCACCCGGGGAAGTTCACTTACAGTCCAGAGTTCTTGAAGAGAGTTGGTCACGTACGCACATACCTGCTACACGACCAGCCATGGTGAGGACCCCAATCCAGGTACCAGGTACCCATCATGCATCTTCCTATTTACAGTCAACAATGCTGACAACCTACTACATCTTGACCCGTGGTCTTGAGCATATGGAAGAACATCTGACCCAGCACCTTTGTAAACATCCCTGGACTTTAGTTCCCAGAGATTGGCCAAGGGTCATTGCCATGTCTGCAGAGACAAACAAAGACTGAGTGAGATGGGCTGGGCGCAGTGGCTCATGTCTGTAATCCTAGCACTTTGGGAGGCCGAGGGAGGCAGATGACTTGAGGTCAGGAGTTCGAGACCAGCCTGGCCAGCATGGTGAAACCTCATCTCTACTAAAAATACAACAACAACAACAACAAAAAAGACATTTTCCAGGTGTGGTGGCACATGCCTGTAGTCCCAGCTACCTGGGAGGCTGAGGCAGGAGAATGGCTTGAACCTGGGAGATGGAGGTTGCAGTGAGCTAAGATCACGCCATTGCCCTCCAGTCTGGGCGACAGAGTAAGACTCTGTCTCAAAAAAAAAAAAAAAAAAAAAAAACTGAGTGAGATGGACCTTCTGTTCACTCTTTTCTTGCACATTCCTACAAATATAGTGTGAGAAGGTCTATGCCATGCTCCCTTGGCAACGCTGGATATCTTTAATATTTTCCAATCTAAAATGGGTAAAATAGCATCCTAATGATTTGATTTTTTTTAACTATTGCTGATGTTCAGCATCTAAACATGTATTTATCAGCCTTTTATTTTTCTTCTGTGAATTGTCTACTCATATTCTCGCCTCTCTATTTTCTTAGATTTTTTCTATCATTTTTCTTATTGATTTGTAAAAAAATAACTCTATAGCATGGCTACTTAACTCTGTGTACATAAACTGTTTGCAACTTGGTTGTCTTCATTTTTCGAGTGTATTGAGACTATCCTTCCATGTCAGAACTTGAATCAATCTACGTACACCATGCCTTTCAAAATAGCAACATCGACTGGGCGCGGTGGTTCACGCCTGTAATCCAGCACTTTGGGAGGCCGAGGTGGGCGGATCACGAGGTCAGGAATTCGAGACCAGCTTGGCCAATATGGTGAAACCCCCTCTCTACTAAAAATACAAAAAATTAGGCAGGCATGGTGGCGGACACCTGCGTCCCAGCAACTCGGGAGGCTGAGGCAGGAGAATTGCTTGAACCCAGGAGGTGGAGATGGTGCCACTGCACTCCAGCCTGGGCAACAGAGAGAGACTCTCCACCACCCCCCAAAAAAAGAAACAAACAAAATAGCAACGTCAAGTTTGAACCTTTTTTTTTTTTTTTTTTTTTTTTAGGTTTACACTGCCACTTCCAAGTAATCAGCTTGCTTTGTCCTGGGATAGATGGTGTTGGTATTTTCCATTTCTTTCAGACTTGGAGACGAGCTCTGTGACTATTCGAGAAACACCTCGAAAAAAGAGCATTTCTGAAGATTCGGCTTCCCCAGTAGAGGGACCTTCAAGGGCTGTGCTTGCAGATGCCCAGGTGGGGAAACCCTTGGCATGTCACTATCCATTGGAGGACCCAAGAAAGCAGGAGAGGCATCTGATGTGTTTATTTGCTACTTCCAAGGGAGACACCTCATGGGAGAGAGGCCTTGGGGGTAACGAGCTTGAGAGAAGCCTCTGGCAGGCCTCTGCCCTCATCAGGAAGCAACGAGTGCCCCGTGGAGACAGGCCCCGGAAGTGGGGCAGGCCCTGGAAGAGCTTGAAGCGCCAAAGGACCTTCGTGGAGAAGAAACCATTTAACTGCATGGAATGCGGGAAAGCCTTCATTTACCATTCAGACTATATTCTCCATCAGCGACTTCACACCGGGGAGAAGCCCTACAAGTGCCATGACTGCGGGAAGGCGTTCAGCAACAGCTCGTATTTCATTCAGCACCACATCATCCACACAGGCGAGAAGCCCTATGCCTGCCACGCATGTGGCAAGACCTTCACTCAGAGCTCTTCACTTACCGAGCATCAGAGGATTCACACGGGAGAGAAGCCCTACAAATGCAAGGACTGCGGGAAGGCCTTCACACAGAGCTCATCCCTCATCAAACACCAGCGGTGCCACACTGGGGAGAAGCCCTACAAATGCGGCCAGTGTGGGAAGTTCTACTCGCAGGTCTCCCATCTCACCCGCCACCAGAAAATCCACACGGGGGAGAAGCCCTACCAATGCGGAGAGTGCGGCAAGGCCTTCTGTCACACCTCCTCCCTGACCCAACACCAGACCATCCACACCGGGGAGAAACCCTACAAATGTAACGAGTGTGGGAAAACGTTCAGCCACAGCTCGTCCCTGACTCAGCACCAGCGAGTCCACACTGGAGAAAAACCCTATGAGTGCACTGAGTGTGGCAAAGCCTTCAGCCACAGCTCGTCCCTGGCTCAGCACCAGCGAATTCACACCGGCGAGAAGCCCTATGCCTGTCACGAGTGCGGGAAGGCTTACACGCAGATTTCCCACCTCATGAGGCACCAGGGCACTCACGTGGGGGAAAAGCCCTACGTATGCAACGAATGTGGGAAGGCTTTCAGCCACACCTCATCCTTCACTCAGCACCAGACCATCCACACCGGTGAGAAGCCCTACAAATGTACCGAGTGTGGGAAAACCTTCAGCCAGAACTCCTCCCTCACACGCCACCAGAGGATTCACACAGGGGAGAAACCCTACAAATGTAAAGTGTGTGGGAAAGCCTATACCCAGATCTCCCACCTCATTCAACACCAGAGGATTCACACTGGAGAGAGGCCCTACAAGTGCAGCGACTGTGGGAAAACCTTCAGCCGGAGCACGCACCTCATTGAGCACCAGAAGATCCACACTGGCGAGAAGCCCTATAAGTGTAAGGAGTGCGGGAAAACCTTCAGTCACAACTCCTCCCTCACTCAACATCAGAGGATTCACACTGGTGAGAAGCCCTACCCCTGCAAGGAATGCGGGAAGGCCTTCAACCAGAGCATCCACTTAATCCAACACCAAAGGATTCACACTGGAGAGAAGCCTTACAAGTGTAGCGACTGTGGGAGAACCTACACCCAGATCTCACACCTTCTCCAACATCAGAAGGTCCACAATGGCAGCAAACGCTACGCATGTGAGGAGTGTGGAGAGGGTTTCAGCTGCAGTTCACACCTGACTGAACACCGGAGGCTTCACACTGGCCAGGATGCCTATATCTGTGATGATTTTGAGAAAGCCTTTGCTTGGGGCACACAGCTGGCCGATCATCAGAGAACTCATGCTGATGAGACAACCTGAGTATGTAATGAGCCGGCTGTCCTGCTGTTGGGTTCCATCCCACCTTCATCAACACTAGGAACCCTAGGAAAAATGTTGCCTTCAGGAACAGATGGATCCAGGCGCATAAACGGCCTTTTGGCAATCTGCTCTTCATCAACACTAGGAACTCCCCAGAGAAGGATGCTGGTGCCGTATGTTGAGATGGTTTGTTCCTTTGTTCCCTAGAGGGAAGGTGGCACAGTTTTTCACTAACTGGGACAGGTTCTGATCATTCCGGGGGCTTCCCTTGCATATTTCCTCCATGCTGCCATGTCCCTAGGTCATGGTATAGTTAGGGGGTGGTCCAAAAGGGAAGCCATTTCATCTGGGACCTTCACCAACAACAGCTCTCTCCAAGCTTTTTTTTCTGAGACAGAGTTTCGCTCTGTCGCCCAGGCTGGAGTGCAGTGGCGCAATCTCGGCTCACTGCAACCTCTGCCTCCCAGGTTTACGCCATTCTCCTGCCTCAGCCTCCCTAGTAGTTGGGACTACAGGTGCCCACCACCACACCTGGCTAATTTTTTGTATTTTTAGTAGAGACGGGGTTTCACCGTGTTAGCCAGGATGGTCACGAACTCCTGACTTCGTGATCTGCCCGCCTCAGCCTCCCAGAGTGCTGGGATTACAGGCGTGAGCCACTGCGCCTGGCCTCTCCAAGCTTTTTTTTTTTTTTTTTTTTTGAGACGGAGTCTCACTCTGTCGCCCAGGCTGGAGTACAGTGGCCGGATCTCAGCTCACTGCAAGCTCCGCCTCCTGGGTTCAGGCCATTCTCCTGCCTCAGCCTCCCGAGTAGCTGGGACTATAGGCGCCCGCCACCTCGCCCGGCTAGTTTTTTGTATTTTTTAGTAGAGACAGGGTTTCACCGTGTTAGCCAGGATGGTCTCGATCTGCTGACCTCGTGATCCGCCCGTCTCGGCCTCCCAAAGTGCTGGGATTACAGGCTTGAGCCACTGCGCCCGGCCTTCTCCAAGCTTTTTAAACTGATTCATCCTTCCTTAAATTGGAGCCTGAATATTCAGTGGGGGAAGACAGCTGTAAAGATTAACCCTTTAAAGTAACATTTTTAGTTTCCTTTAAAACTTTAAGGTACAAATATCAGAATCTGCAGTTGGCTTAAACAATAAATGTTTCATATAAATATGGATATAAATATAAATATGTTTCACATATTTATAGACATTTTTAATGTCCTATTGTTTCTGTTTATTATGTTTCCGGGATCTACGCTTTACAAAGCTATTGTTCTTTTCTTTTATTTATTTATTTATTTTGAGACAGAATCTTGCTCTGTTACCAGGCTGGAGTGCAGTGGCGGGATCTCAGCTCACTGCAGTCTCCACCTCCAGGGTTCAAGCGATTCTCCTACATTAGCCTCCCAAGAAGCTGGGATTACAGGCATCTGCCACCACTCCCAGCTAATTTTTGTATTTTTGGTAGAGGTGGGGTTTCACCACGTTGGTCAGGCTGGTCTCAAACACCTGGCCTCATGTGATCCTCCTCCGTCGGCCTCTGAAAGTGTTGGGATTACAGGTGTGAGCTCCCGTGCCTGGCCTACAAAGTGATTGTTCTATTAAGCGTCATGTTCTTAAGCATCACTATTTATTCATGACTGAGGAGAGATTTTTTATTATCATTTTTTTGAGATGGAGTATCGCTCTGTTGCCCAGACTGGAGTGCAGTGGCACGATCTTGGCTCACTGCAGGCCCCGCTTCCCAAGGGGAGACTTTTAATCATATTTTTAAAACATAGTTATGGCCGGGCGCGGTGGCTCAAGCCTGTAATCCCAGCACTTTGGGAGGCCGAGATGGGCGGATCACGAGGTCAGGAGATCGAGACCATCCTGGCTAACACGGTGAAACCCCGTCTCTACTCAAAAATACAAAAAACTAGCTGGACGAGGTGGCGGGCGCCTGTAGTCC
>NW_022308510.1:0-4941 GCF_002776525.5 Piliocolobus tephrosceles
ACATTTATTGGGCATTTCCTATGTTCTAACAATTGTACTGGGTGCTGACGAATACACAGTTTACCATTACATTGGTGCTCATTATCTGATAAGGTGTAGCCATGTAATGGTAATTATAATATAATGTGAAAAGTTAATACCAATGAGCCCAACTATCTATTTCTAGCAGAGAGAGCTGAACTAAAATTTATTGGAAACATCTTCTGTAACTAATGACTCATCATAAATCAAGTGAATTGCATTTATAAGGACAGTTTGTCTGTTAATAATCTGAAGGAAGACAAGGAAAGATACCTGGAAAATCACCACAGTGGATTGGATTATTGCTTGTAACTCTTTCTTCCCCATTGTGAAAGAATTACACATGAATTGTCTTTACCACTTGACTTCATAGTGACTCCCATTAAAACTGACAGAGTGTGCATCCATCTTCCATTGACTGTGGTTTTGGTGTAATGACTTGCTGTACCCAACGGAATACATTGGGCCAATGAGGAGACATTGCACAAGTTGTGAGTTGAGTCTTGAAGAGTCATGGGAAGTTTCTGCCAGCCTGATGGGATTTCCTACCATTTGCCAGGATAAGATCATGCTTCAAGTAGCTGTTGCTCCTTGACTTATGATAAGAACAAAGAAATGCTGCACAGACTGAACTCCACCAAAAGCCAGGGTTCCAGTCTAACCCGGATGATACCAGTCTAGACAGCTGACCCTGAGAAACAGGAGAATAACATAAATGCCGTTGCCGTAAGCTTTGCAGTTGTAGGGACTGTTTGCTCATAACGTTTTCACAGTTAAGGAAGGAAGCTGGTTAATAAAACATCTTTTTGTAAACTCAGACGAAATTATTGACTAATTTCGTCATTTATCAATAAATGATAAAACTATTAGGTGAGAGGTTGATGGGAAATGGAGTCTTTACATGGTGTCAAATTGTAACTCCACAAGTTTCTTGCCAGGCACAGAGAACAGACATAACTTATCAATGGAGCGATCAAGCTTTCACTACCTTAGTACAGTGAGGCACTAATTATGTGACAACCAGACACCATAATACAGCATATGACGGCACATCAACTCCTCAGCGTGACCTATGAAGTGTTTTTGCCAAAAGTGATTAACCTGAATTTATCAGAGTCCTAGGTCCGACTCTTCCTTTACAGGAAATATGAGGGATAGAGATAGAAATTAAATACCACCAGCTAACATTAGAAAAATTCATCAAGGATGCTTTCTATAAGACAACTGACTGATTACTTCAAGAAGTCAATGTTACAAAAAGAAAAAGTAACAAAGGAGCAGGAAAGAAACACATAACAATGCAATGTGTGATTCTAGGTTGGATCCCAGTTTGAATGAAAACAGCCGAGAAAGATACTTGAAGACAACTGAGGACATTTACATATGGGTCAGCTTTTAGAATCATTCAGAAATTATTATGTGGTTAGGCTTAATATACTTAATATAGTTTTGTAGTTAGTAGAAAAGTGTCCCAACTTTTAGATATTTATAAGGAATTATTTAGAGTTTGTAGCTTATATGTAAATAATTGACTTGAAATTACATAAAAATACTAAAATTATAGCAAAGATGTTAATGCTGAGTAAATTTGGATAAAAGATACTAAATGTTTATGATTCGATTCTTTCTAAATTATGTATGTTTGAAAAATTCTAAAATAAAAATGACCAGTGATAGTGTACCTAGGACTCATGCTAAAATCATTTGGGATGTCACTCTGTGTACGATCTGGCCCTATGTTTAGTGTTGTTTTTGGTGTTCTCCAATTATTTCACTCATTTAAAGGCTGTATCCAGAAGGGGTCAGTAAGCTGCTTAAAGATAAGCACCAAGTTTTATACTTGTTTTCACTTAGCCCAAACACTCAGTGGGTACGCAAGTAAATTCATGTTAGCTATTCCATTAAAGATGATAGAAAGGACTTTCTTTTCATTATCTGCTATTACATTATATGACTATTTATTGCCCTTCTTTGTTCTTATCAGCGGAAGCATAGACTTTGGTTGTGTGGCTCCTTATCCCATGAATTAGTTGATTAGATCAGTCCAAGCAGTGTCCACTTGAAGCAATCATGAAGCCAGTCAACCAGCTGGTTAGAGCTAGTCAGAGATCACCCACCACCACTGCTCCAGAATTGCTCTACATGTCAGATAACACAGAATGCAAGGAAACACACTGTGTGGTTAAATACCAAATGGGTCCATGCAGTGTATTCTTTTAGTTCTCCATGATGGGCCAAATACATGTAGAAAGGAGAACGTTATGACATAAATGTATATCAAGAAGCTCACAACCTTGGTTTCAGTAATGAAAAGGTGTCCATCATGTTAGTATCAATGGATTAATTGTACCATTTTTTGAATCCTCTAATCAAATGTCTCATGCTTGTCATGTAATTGTCAAAATACCAGAATTGACTGACAGATATTGCAAATTCCCCAAGGGTAAATGTTTCAAAAGGAAAACATAGTAATGTCAATATGGCATATAATTATAAGTATTCAGCCATTAATGACAAGTACATAGGTCTCTTTCTCAACACAGAAGTCAGAAATGTGTGGTTTTTTTTGAAAGAGATGAAAAATTGTGGTTACCATCATACAGATACAATTTTTCAAAATATTAGTGAAAATGATGCAATCATTTATTTTGCACCTATCACATTTCAGGAAACACACTCAATTCTCTAAACATGTTTTTTAACAGGGTTGTTGGCGTGGGACTGGGGTGGTGCTTTTGACTCAAAGTCTTGTGTGCTAGCACCATTATTTTAATAGTAATAATAATTCAAGTGGGGATGAAAATATAATCAAAACAAAAGTAACAAATCAGTGAATTGGTAACATGTGAACTGAAGCCTTACAGGGAAGATGATATTTTTCAATGTTTTTTTTTTTTTTTTTTTTTTTTTGTATTCTTGGAAGGGTATTAGGTAAATTTAGCATCAGATATCATCAGCATAAAATAATGTGAAATATTGAATCAAATACCCTGAGAATTCAAGACAAAAGTAGCACTATATACATGTACAAGAGAAAGAAAGGGAGCAGAGCAGCTTTTCCTTTTAATTGTCTGGATGAAAGTTGTAATTTCTACATCACTCTTAATGTACAGAATTAAGGTCCAGAGTCAAGTCTGGATATTATCAGGAATCACTGCTACTGATTAGCAACCATATTTAACAAGGAAGCAATGGACCACACGTGGGAAAGGAAAGACACTGTTGTGAAATGTTGACAGGAATTTATTTCTTGTCAGTGAAACTGGCCAAATGATTTAGATATTGTAGTTAGGAATGAGACGAGAACCTTGTGACAAATGGGAACTGTATGGATTATGATGAGGAAACACGAAGCATTGCAGAATATGCTATTCACATGTATTATAAGGGTGACTTTAAAGAAAAAAAGAAGTAAACTTGTAAGTCACAGTTTAGAAGCAGTTGAAAACATGCAAATACAGTTAACAGTAAGCATAGACATATTTAACACAAAGTTAGAAGTATTTTAAAGAATCTAAATATCTATATGTGTGTGTATATATACACATATGTGTGTGTATGCGTGTGTACACACACATATAGTGAGAGAGCCAGGTGAAATCCAAGCATCAGAATGTCCTCAACATTTTTTCAAACATCAAAATACTCGAACAATTTTGACTCATCCATCAAAAATGAGAATTTTGCCTTGTCTCTCTTCCCACTCCAACCCACAACTCTGAATGGATTTTCCAAAAAAATTGCTTTTATCATGTTACCCTTGAGCCAAATAAAATAAAATTAAATTAAAGTAAAATAAGCATTGATGGCAGCATATTTCACCACTCTACCACATCCGGTCTGTGATTGCCAGATAGGACTCTATTCCAACGTACTTGTTAATATATGATTCTCTTAAACTCTATATGAATATATTTTCTTCAGTTTCTACTTGCAGTTCCTCTGCAGGGGGCTCAGATTAAAGGATCTGGGTGGAGGAGCAATTTCTATAGATATCATATTTATCACTCTATCTTTAGTACCCCCATCCCTACTGGCACCACATTCACTCCTGTTACTACTAATACTATGATCATGCAGCTTACTTTTAAAATTTGAACTAGCTTCCTCCAATCCTTTCCACTTTAGCCAAAAATAAAACCCTCATACAACTGACTCATTAGGGCTGTTCATCAATTATTACTTAAAAGGGTCCTAAAAATCTCAGTTTCTGTTCAAGTTGGAATTCCTTCTACAACTTATTATATTAAATTTAATTGTTAACATGCTCATCTTTTCTTATCAGACTATAACATTTCAATGGCAGAAATTATGTGTTGTTAATTTGTCTTCCCCAGTGCCCAGCCAATACTTAGTGACTTGTTTTTCTAAGACCACCAGAGGGAGCACAAAAGAACCAGCGAGTAGGCAAAGGTCAGGAGCAAAACTGCAAGTTTATTTTAGTAACCTAAGGTGTGGAGAAGAAGTCTGTCGGCCTCCGGCAAAGAAGGCCGGCAGAGTCCCCCCACCAAGCTCTCGCACAGAGTTCCAACAGTCCTGACAGCAATGGGAAGCTGGGAAGTCCGTGTGGTTCAATGGCAGAGAGCGGCTTTTCTAGGAGTGGGAGGGCAATAGGTGGGGCACGGGCATGTCAGGGGCGTTCCGCAGGTGCGACCAGGTAAATCTTGGTCTCTTCGGATTGACGTCACCTGGCGCATGCCCAGTTGGTCTGCACCTTCCCAGGTCGCTGGCTGCATTTTTGCGCGGGCGGGAAAAGTTGGGGGGGCGGGGGGATGAAGAACCCGGAAGTGCACCATCTTGCCTCCACTCATCCAAACACTTAGGAAAGCATGTTATATAAAACAACAAGTCATCAACAGGCATATATATCACAAAAAAAACTCAAGGCAAGGAAAATAAAGAAACACAAGTGGGTTTTTG
>NW_022308511.1:0-4092 GCF_002776525.5 Piliocolobus tephrosceles
CAGGATGGTCTCAATCTCCTGACCTCGTGATCTGCCCACCTCGGCCTTCCAAAGTGCTGGGATTATAGGCATGAGCCACTGCTTCCAGCCCAATTTTGTATTTTTAGTAGAGACGGGGTTTCTCCATGTTGATCAGGCTGGTCTTGAACTCCCAACCTCAGGTGACCCACCCGCCTCAGCCTTCCAAAGTGCTGGGATTACAGGCGTGAGCCACTGCGCCCGGCAAGACGACTACTATTCAAATAATCAAAAATAACAAAAGTAGACCAGGACACAGATCAACTGGAACTCCAAAACGCGGCTGGTGAAAACACAAAATGGGGCAACCAAGAGCTGGGCATGGTGGCTCACGCCTGGAATCCCAGCACTTTGGGAGGCTGAGGCAGGCAGATCACCTGAGGTCAGGAGTTCAAGACCAGCCTGCCCAACATGGCGAAACCCCAGCTCTACGAAAAATACAAAAATTAGCTGGGCATGATAGCACATGCCTGTAGTCCCAGCTACTCAGGAGGCTGAGACAGGAAAATCGCTTGAAACCAGGAGGCAGAGCTTGCAGTGAGCCAAGATCACGCCACTGCACTCCAGCCTGGGCGACCGAGCGAGACTCTGTCTCCAAAAAAACAAAAAACAAAACAAACAAGCAAAATGGGGCAACCACTTAGAAAAGAGCTGACAATTTCTTATAAAGCTGAGCATACACTTACTATAAACCCCAAAACTGTACGTCTAAGTACTCACCCATGAAAAATATCCACAGAAATACGTATTCATCAATGTTCATAGCAAATTAATTTGTTGTAGCCAAAATCTGGAAACAACCCAAATGTCTAACAAGTGAATGAATGAATAAACTGTGATAACTTCATACATTATAACGGTATTCAGAAATAAAAAGGAATGAATTACTGATGTAATGACCATATGAATTAATCTCAAAAAGATTATGATGACGTCAGACACTAAAGAATACTACTGTATGATTCTATTTACATGAAGCTCTAGAAAAAACAAATCAAAGTAGAGTAACAGGATGTAGATCAGTGGCGGACGGTCCTGTGGAGATTCACTGAGAAAGGTTACAGTGAACTTTGGGGGTGACAGAAATGTTCTATATCCACAGAGGTTGTAGTTACGTGGGTGCAGAAATTTGCCAAAACTCTCCAAAACGTACGCCTAAAAACAGGTGCACTTCACCGTGTATGTATTATACCTCCATAAGGTTGACTTTTTTTTTAATGGTGGGGAGAGATTCTAAGATGCTGAAAGTAAATGGTAGAAATATGAATGACTATTCTTTTTTTCTTTGTATTTTTCTTTGTTTCTTTAAACTTCTCTCCCTAACCATTTAAAACAAATTTAAAGCAAGTACAGTAGTAAAAGTACTTAAATTATCAGATCATTTCATTTTTCAGAAAGTAAATATAGTTAGTTTTTCTCCAGATTAGGTACCTAATCTGTTCTACTGCTTCCTAATATAATTTTTTAAAAGTTCTTACAAGTATTTCAATAGCTTTTCGAACTCCCCAAAAAACCTTGACCTAAATTATCTGGTTTTTATTCATTTATTTATTTGAGATGGCAACTCGCTCTGCTGCCCAGGTTAGAGTGCAGTGGTGTGATCTCGGCTCACTGCAACCTCCACTTCCTGGGTTCAAGTGATTCTCCTGCCTCAGCCTCCTGAGTAGCTGGGATTATATGTGCACACCACCATGCCCAGCTAATTTTTGTATTTTTAGTAGAGACAGGGTTTCACCATGTTGACCAGACTGGTCTCAACTCCTGATGTCAAATAATCCGCCTGCCTCGACCTGCCAAAGTGCTGGGATTACATGCATGAGCCACCATGCCCATCTACCTTGACCTAAGTTATCTTATTTAATCTTTACAACAACCCTAAAACATAGGCAGATCACATTTCATACTCACACTGTGAAGTTAGTATGTCTGCAAAATTGTATTTGAAAGTATCATTGGGCTGGGTGTGGTGGCTCAGGCGTGTAATCCCAGCCCTGTGGGAAACAGAGGTAGATGGATGGCTTGAGCCCAGGAATTCGAGACCAGCCTGGGCAACATGGCAAAACCCCACCTCTATAAAATATACCAAAAAAATTAACTGGGTGTGGTGGCTTGTGCCAGTAGTCCCAGCTAGTCAGAAGGCTGAGATGGGAAGATCACCTGGGTTTGGGGAAGTCGAGGCTGAAGTGATCACTCCAGCCTAAGTGACAGAGTGAGACCTTGTCTCAAAAAAGAAACCAAAAAACAAGAAACAAAAAAAACACTATCATCGAATTTTAGTGATTTTTAAACATAGTACAACCCAAGATTCTAAAAATTTGGTTTTAGTGTGACCCTTTCCCTGCAAAAGAATTTAAAAATGAGCCAGGCATGGTGGGGCACATCTGCTGGCCTACGTACTAGGGAGGCTGAGGCAGGAGGATCACCTGAGCCTAGGAGATGAAGACTAGCCTGGGCAACATAGAGACCCTGTCTCATTTAAAAACAAAAAATTGCCAGATAAAAAAGGGTGCAGTGGCTCACGCCTGTAATCCCAGCAATTTGGGAGGCTGAGGCGGGTAGATCACCTGAGGTCAGGAGTTCGTGATAAGCCTGACCAAGACAGGAAAACCCCATCTCTACTAAAAATACAAAAATTTGGCTGGGCGCGGTGGCTCACGCCTATAATGCCGGCACTTTGGGAGGCTGAGGAAGGTGGACAGCTTGAGGTCAGGAGTTCCAGACTTGGGAGGCCAAGGAAGAAGAATCACTTGAACCCAGGAGGCAGAGGTTGCAGTGAGTCGAGATCATGCCTCTGCATCTAGCTTGGGCGACAGAGTGAGACTCCATCTCAAATAAAAATTAATAATAAAAAATAAAAAGGATAATAATGCTCAATATGTTGAGCTCAATGTATTTTTAACAAAAAAAAAAAATTCTCAAATTCTAACCAATCAAGACCTTAGAACAATGGTAGAGACATTTATTTAACAGTATAATTACATACCTGACAACATACTAAGAAAATGAAGAGCGTTATAGCAGTCCATAGAACCTTCTCTCTAAACTGGATCTGTACAACAAATAAAAAGAATCATCAATCAAAACCAAGAAACAGCAAATTTTTTTGGGGGGGTGGATTTTTGAGGTTCTTCTTTGGGGCCTAATTCACAAAAGTTGGGAATGTCTGTATGTGTTAATAAAGGAAGCATTTTTGTTTATTAGGTACAAAGTTCTATAAACATTTTTTTCTCTCTCATATACACACACACACACACATGCACAGATGCTTGTTTTTTTTTTTTTTTTTTTTTGAAATGGAGTCTCGCTGTGTCACCCAGGCTGGAGTGCAGTGGCACGATCTTGGCTCACTGCAAGCTCCACCTCCCCGGTTTACGTCATTCTCCTGCCTCAGCCTCCCAAGTAGCTGCGACTACAGGCACCCGCCACCACGCCCAGCTAATTTTTTGTATTTTGGAGACAGAGTTTCATCATTCACAGGATGGTTTCGATCTCCTGACCTTGTGATCCACCTGCCTCAGCCTCCCAAAGTACTGGGATTACAGGCATGAGCCACCGCGCCTGGCCCACAGATGCTTCTTGATGACTGGATAAAGAAGATATGCTATATGTAAATAATGAAATACTTTCGAGCCATGAAAAGAATTAAACGATGTCCCTTGCAGCAACCTGGATGAAACTGGAGGATTTCACATCTCAAGTGAAATTACTCAGAAGTGGAAAATCAAACACTGTGGGTTCTCACTTAAAAGTGGCAGCTAGCCAGGCACAGTGGCTCACGCCTGTAATCCCAGCACTTTGGAAAGCCGAGGCAGGCGGATCACCAGGTCAGGAGTTCAAGACCAGCCTGATGAACATGGTGAAACCCCGTCTCTCTAAAAATACAAAAATATATATATATATATATACATATATATATGTGTATATTAGCCGGGTGTGATGGTGCATGCCTGTAATCCCAGCTACTCTGGAGGCTGAGGCAGAACTGCTTGAATCCGGGAGGTGGAGGTTACAGTGAGCCAAGATCACACCACTGCACTCCAGCCTGGGAGACAAGAGCGAAACTCTGTCTCAAAA
>NW_022308512.1:0-6769 GCF_002776525.5 Piliocolobus tephrosceles
GTATACATATGTAACAAACCTGCACGTTATGCACATGTACCCTAGAACTTAAAGTATAATAAAAATAAAATAAAATAAAAAAATTTTGTATTTGTTTATTTTGTTCATAACAACATATAAATTATTTAATATGCCTTTCTATATAATACAAAATAATTATTTTAAAGTCCTACTAATTCTAACGTTGGAATCATGTGACAGTGTGCTTTTATCATATTTTCTGTTTCCATGACCACTCCTTTGTATGTCTTGTAATTTGTTTATATACTAAGCATCATGGGTATTACATTTTTGAGACGCTGGATGATATTTTCTTTTAAATAGCTTTAAGTTTTGATCTGACAGGTAGTCCGTTTACTGAAAGTTAGTATTTATCTTACCACACTTTATTTTACAAATGTTATGGCGATGTTATGGCGATGTCTATCTCAGTTTTTCTCTTTGTCTTAGAGCATACACGTTATCCCTAATGCATAACCCTGGGCCTCTCTGGCATCTCACTGAATATTTTTCTTGAAGTTCAATCTATCTTGGATAGGGTGGAACTCTATGGTCTCCCTTAGAATTCTCTGTTCAAATTTCAAATCGCCACAAAATGCTCATGATATCTCTCACAGAATGATTTCCTGGATTTGTTCAGTTTGGAATTTAGCCAAGGACTGGGTAAACTCCTATGCAGTTGCATGGGGATTTAGCCATCCTAGCAGCCTCAATCTTCATTTTCTCTCTTTTCCATCCAGAGACACTGCTTTTCTCCGAGCTCCATTTCCGTTCTTTACTGTTTTAAAAGTGGTCTAAGAGATTTACTCATACAAAACAAGATCTGACCCTGGGCAATGTATTTACTCTACCCCACTTTCATCACTGATTTAATTATATACTTGGACATAAAATTTGTAAAATTTCCTATTAGCTTTAAAATAGTTTTAACTGTGAACACAAGTATCTCCCTTTCTTCAAAAATGCTTGAAAATGGTTCTGACCCACATCTTTGTGTCACTATGTTCATAATTTGACCAAATTCCAAACGAAAAATAACTCAATTATAAATTACTTTATTCTCTGAATTATAGAGGACATTTTAAGGAATTAATCTTTCTCCCAAAATTAATATCTTTCTTAATAAATATGTCTTTTTATAATTTAGATACTATGTTATGAAATAGATATTTAATCATTGTTGATAATATATTCTTATTTTTATTTAAATCTTAAAATTCAAATGTACAATACAATTAAGTTCAACACAATAATGTAGGGTTTCATTGCTCCCGTGCATGTTCACTTAGCACTTTGCTCACTGATTGTTATTTCAAAAAATAAAATAAAATAAAAGTTCACGTTGCTTGATTTAAAAAGATGTAAATAAAAGGAGATAAATATTATAAATTATTGACATTAGAAATAAACTTAGGTGTCATCTAACCTAGCCTCTTTATTACAACATCCATTATGTTACAGGACAGAAATTGAAAATCCAAAAAGTTAAGCAATTTGCCTAAGACCTTATAGGTAAATAACAACCAAATTGGGATTCAGACAAGTCCTCCTTAACCCACATTTTCTTTACACTACAAATAGTATATAATACCTATCTTGACAGAAATATGATATATGGATTAATAATGGCTGTTTTCAGAAAAGGCAATTGAATTTTTAAAATTTATCAGATCAATAAAGTAGTTTTTCAATATGACTATAAAATAAAATGCTTAAATTTAAATGGAAATTTTCTATATCATCTTAGTCCACTTGGGCTACCAGAAGAATAATACTATAAAGTAGGTAGCTTATAAACAACACTTATACTTCACAGTTTGGAGGTTGGAAAGTTCCAGTTTAAGGTGCTGACAGATTTGGTGTCTGGTAAGGACCTGCTTTCTCATAGATTGCACCATCTTCCTATGTCCTCAGATGGTGAATTAGGGTAACATGTTTCCTCAGACCTCTTTATAAAGGCACTAATCCCACCCATAATGGCTCTATTTTTATTATCTAATCTCCTCCCAAAAGGCCCACTTCCTAATGCCATCACCTTGAGGGCTAGGATTTCAACACGTGAATTTTGAGAAAAGCAAAACATTCAGGCTATTGCACACATTATGTGACTAAAGTAGAATTTAGCAATATTTTGATTTCTAGGCAGCTGAGCATGCTATCGGCTGGTAAGCATTATGTAGGCAATTGAAACCACTGTACTTACTTTGGTGTCCTGCTGCCATATATTTGAAAAGTTGATAAACTCTGGGTTCAAGTCTATATGTTGTTCATTAGTTGAGTTTATCCTAGTTTTTAAACATGTATCTAACATGCTATATAAGTGTCCTGAAACAAAAAGATGCCTTTTAGTATAATGTTACTTCTAACTTTTCTGTTTTTAGATATTGAAATATCATTCTCTCCATATTTTATAGAATTTGAAATGGCATTTATTTTCTTTCAAAATGTGTTGTAGAAATGTCCGGTTTCCTCTTTGACAGCTAGGGAGCTTGGAAGTCATCACTCTCAACCCACAGCAAGAAAAAAGCTGAAAAAATTCAACATCAGCAATTCTTAGATACATCAGATAATCAAGGTTTGGGCAAACCAATTTTGAAAAACTGCAGATAGGCAAAAAAGAGAATTACAAACTACCGAAAGCAGGAGCTGCTAGAGACAGTAACTACAGGCATACCTCATTTTATTGCACTTCACATTATTGTGTGTTGCAGATACTGTGCTTTTTATAAATTAAAAGTTTGTGGGTATTCTGCCTGAGTCAAGCAAGTCTATTGGTGCAATTTTTCCAACATGTGCTCACTGTGTCTTTTCATCACATTTTGGTAATTCTCACAGTATTTCAAATTATTATTATTATCATTATTATTACTATTATTATTATATCTGTTGTGGTGATCTATAATCAGTGATTTTTGATGTTAATATTTCAATTGTAATCATCAAGTAAGACAAATACTTTAATTGATAAACATTTTTTGTGTTCTGATTGCTCCACCAATTGGGCATTCCCTTGTCTCTCTGCTTCTCATTGGGCATCTCTATTCCCTGAGACACAACAATATTAAAATAAGTCAATTGACTTTTATCCAAAAAACAGGCAACAAGAAATGCTAGTGAAGATGTGGAGTAAAGGAAACCCTCATATATTGTTGGTGAAAATGTAAATTAATACAACCACTTTGGAAAACAGTTTGGAGCTTTCTCAAAATAACTAAAAATAGAGCTACCATGTGACCCAGGAATCACACTGCTGAGTATATACCCAAAAGAACAGAAATCAGTATATCAAAATGATACCTACATCCCATGTTTATTGCAGCACTGTTCACAATAGTGAAGATTTAGAAGCAACCTAAATGTCCATGAACAAATGGATATCCATGAACATGAGAATTTCATATCTATACACAGTGAAGTACTATTTAGCCATAAAAAGAATGAGATCCTGTTATTTGCAACAACGTGGATGGAGCTGGAGATCATTATGTTTAGTGAAATAAACCAAGCACAGAAAGACAGACTTCGCATGTTCTTATTTATTTGTAGAAGCTGAAATGTAAACCAATGGAACTCATGGAAATAGAGAGTAGAAGGAACGTTACCATAAGCGGAGAAGGGTAGTTGAAGGGCGCAGTGGAAGAAAAGTGAGGATAGTTAATGGATACAAAAATACTTAGAAAGAAAGAATAAGAACTAGTATTTGATAGCACAACAGAATGACTATAATCAATAACAATTTAATTACACATTTAAAAATAACTAAATGAATGTAATAGGATTATTTGTAACATAAAGGATAAAAGCTTGACATGATGGATACCCCATTTACCCTAATGTGATTATTACACATTGCATGCTTATATCAAATTATCTCATGTACCCCATAAATATATACACTATTATGCATCCACAAAATTAAAAATTAACATTTAAAAATGGCTAATTGATAACTCTTCAATGATTTCCAGGTGTTAAAGAAAAAAAAAAAAAAAAGAGTCACAGATCTCACTTTAACTCAAAAGCTAGAAAGTATTAAGCGTAGTGAGGAAGACAGGTTGAAAACCAAGATGGGCTAAAAGTTAGGCCTCTTGTGCAAAATGGTTAGCCAAGCTAGAAATGCAAAGGAAAAGTTCTTGAAGGAAATTAAAAGTGAGATTCCAGTGAACACGCATAAATGATAAGAAAGCAAACAGTCCTACGGCAGAAATGGAGAAAAAACTGAGTGGCCTGGATAGAAGATCAAACCAACCACAACATTCCTTTAAACCAAAGCCTAATCCGGAGAAATGCCCTAACTCACTTTAATTCTGGAAGCCCGAGAGAGGTGAGGTATCAACAGAAGGAAAGTTGGTAGCTAGCTGAGGTTGGTTCATGAGGTTTAAACAAAGAAGCTGATGTAGGATTTCTGTTCCTTAGCTCATCTAGGTCTGGGTTCTTGTCTAATGACCAGGAAAAATTGGGTGCATGGACACCAGAGGGTGAGTGTAGTAGAATTTATTAAGCAAAAGGAAGCTCTCAGGCAAACAGAGGGTCTTGAAAGTAGGTTTCTGGTTGCCCCACTGTGCAGCTGAATGCTAGGGTTTAAGGCACAAATTCCTGGTGGCTCCACCCCAGGAATCCTTCCAGTGTCCATGTGGGCTCTTAGACTGAGCTATTCCACGTTGATTTATTTCCTTTACTCTGTGTGTGTAAACAAACAAAATGTTTCACTATGGGCATTTTTAGGCAAGGCTCCTGTGCAAGTCTCTTATCTGTACAAAGTATCTGCTGTAAGCACTTGTCTGGTGGGTCAGAGGTTCTCAGAGACCTTTCTCTTACTGTAGGCCTAAAGCAAGCTAATTAACTCCTGTAAAGCCATCTCTGTAACATAAAAGTACAAAGTGAGGCAGCAAATGCTGATGTAGAAGATACAGCAGGTTATCCAGAAGATACAGGTAAGACTATTGATAAAGATGGCTATGCTAAACAAAAGATATTAAATGTAAAGGAAGTAGCCTAATATTGGAAAAAGATGCAATCTAGGACTTTTATAGCTGAGGATGAGAAATCATTGCTAGCTTCAAAGCTTTAAAAATCAGACTGAATCTCTTGTTAGTGACTAATGTAGCTGTGACTTTAAGTTGAAACCTATGACCCTTTGCCATTCCAAAAATCCTAGGCCCCTTAAGAATTATGTTATGCTTTTTTTTTTTTTTGTTTGTGCTCTATAAATGAATGGAACAACAAAGCATGGATATGAGCATATTTATATGTTTAGCATGGTTAACTGAATGTTTTAAACTCATCATTGAGACATACTGCTCAGAAAAATATTCCTTTTAAAATATTACTGCTTACTGACAAAGCACATAATCACTCAAGAGCTCTGATGGAAATGTACAAGAAGATCCATGTTGTTTTTATGCCTGCTAACACAACACCTACTTGGTAGCCCATGGCTCAAGAAATAATTTTGACCAGGCTCAGTGGCTCACATTCAGCACTTTGGGAGGCCGAGGCGGGTGGATCACCTGAGGTCAGGAGTTCAAGACCAGCCTGGCCATTATGGTGAAACCTCATCTCTACTAAAAATATAAAAATTAGCTGGGCGTAGTGTCAGGTGCCTGTAATACCAGCTGCTCAGGTGGTTGAGGCAGGAGAATCACTCAAACCCGGGAAGCAGAGGTTGCAGTGAGCCGAGATCACGCCATTGCACTCCAGCCTGGGCAACAGAGTAAGACTCTGTCTCAAAAATAAGTAAGCAAATAGATAAATAAATAAATAAATAATTTTGACTTTCAAGTCTTATTATTTAAGAAATATGTTTGTAAGGCTATAGCTGCCATATATAGTGATTCCTCTAATGCATCTAGGCAAAGTAAACATAAAGCTTTCTGGAAAGGCTACATCAGCCTAGATGACATTAAGAGGATCGGTGATTCATGAAACAAGGTAGAAATGTCAATGTTAACAGGAGGTTGGAAGAAGCTGAATCCAACCCTCTGGAATGACTGTGATGGTTGCGATTCTTTAGTGGATTAAGGAACTACAGATGCAGTAAAAATAGCAAGAGAACTATGATAAAAATTGGAGCCTAAAGATGTTCACTAAATTGCTGAGATCACATAAGAAAATGTTAATGGAGAGTGGTTTGTTGAGATGGAAGCTACTCCTGATGAAGATGCTGTGAAAATTGTTGAAATGACAAGAAATAGTTAAGAATGTTACACAAACTTGGCTGATAAAGTAGCAGCAGGATTGAAGAAAACTGACTCCCATTTGGAAAGCAGTCCTACTGTGGGTAAAAAGACTACCAAACACCACTGCATGCTACAGAGAAATAAAAGAAGAGACAATCAATACAGCAAACTTCATTGTTGTCTCCTTTTAAGAAATTGCCACAGCTGCCTAAACATTCAGCAACCACCACTGTGTTCAGCCAGCAGCCATCAACATCAAAACAAAACTATCTGCTACCAAATATATATATTTATATAAATCTATATTTTATATAATTATATATTTTATTATATATTATATTTATTATATTATATTTATTATATTTATATATAATCGATATATAAAATTATATATATAATTATATAATATATAATATTAATATAACTATGTATTTATATAAATCATATAAATTTATATAATTATATATTTTAGTATACAATTATATATTTATATATATTAAATATTTTATATATAATATATAATTATATAAATTATAATTAATTTTTAATAAATGTTTTTATAAAATATATTTAATTAAAAATTTATATAA
>NW_022308513.1:0-1596 GCF_002776525.5 Piliocolobus tephrosceles
ACTACAAAAATTAATCAGGCGTGATGGCGGGTGCCTATAGTTCCGGCTACTCGGGAGGCTGACACACTAGAATCGCTTGAACCCAGGAGGTGGAGGTTGCAGAGAGCCGAGATTGCACCACTGCACTCCAGCCTGGCAACAGAGCGAAACTCCTTCCAAAAAGAAAAAGAAAAAGAAAATGCTAAAGATTACACACACACATAAATACAAATAAACAGCTAATAAATGAAATTCAGTAAAGTTGCAGTACACAAAATCAACACTTATGACTTCCTGATGGTAAGGATTTTTTTAAAATTAAATTTTAAAAATTAAAAGAAAACAAGATCAACTCATAAAAGTTAGTTGCGTTTCCATACACTAGCAATGAACAATCAGAAAAAGAAATTAAAATTTTTTTTCATTTACAATAGCATCTAAAAACGTAAAATACTTGAGAATATATTTTACCAAGGAGGTAAAATACTTGTACATAGAATACTGCAAAACATTGCTGAAATAAATAAGAAGACCCAAAAATAGAAAGACATCTCATGTTCATGGATTGGAAGTCTTAATATGGTTAAGACAACAATGCTACCCCAAATAACCTACAGACTCAATGTAATTCCTATCAAAATCCCTACAGCAATTAGCCAGGCATGATGATGCACACCTGTAGTCCACCACCTCAGGAGTCTAAGGTGGATCACTTAAGCCCAGGAGTTCAAAGCTACAATGAACGCTGATTGTGCCACTGCATTCCAATCTGGGCAACAGAGAGAGACAATGTAAAAAAAAAAAAAAAAAAAAAAGAAATCTCAACAACAATTTTTGCAGAAATAGAAAAAAATCCTAAAATCTCAAAAAATCCTGAATAGCCAAAACAATCCTGGGAAAAAGGAGCAAAGTTGGAGAGCTTAACATTTTCTAATTTTAAAACTCACTACAAAGCTACAGTACTCAAAACAATACAGGAGGCTGGGCAAGGTGGCTCACACTTGTAATTCCACCACTTTGAGAGGCCAAGGCGGGTGGATCACTTGAGGCTGGGAATTCAAGACCAGCCTGGCCAGCGTGGTGAAACCTTGTCTCTACTCAAAATACAAAAATTAGCCAGGCATGGTGGCGTGCACCTGTAATCCCAGTTACTTAGGAGGCTGAGGCAGGAGAATTGCTTGAACCCAGGAAGCAGAGGTTGCAGTGAACCGAGATCGCACCACTGCACTCCAGCCTGGGTGACAGAGCAAGACTCTGTCTCAAAAAAAAAAAAAAAAAAAACCCTACAGAATGGGAGAAAATATTTGCAAATCATATATCTGATAAGGGGATTAATATCCAGAATACATAGAGAACTCCCACAACTCAACAACAAAAAGAAACAACTCAATTTCGCTGGGTGCAGTGGCTCATGCCTATAATCCTAGCACTTTGGGAGGTGAAGGCAGGTGGATCACCTGAAGCCAGGAGTTACAGAGCAGCCCGGCCAAAATGTTGAAACCCTGTCTCTACTAAAAATACAAAAATTAGCCAGAAATTGCTTGAACCCCAGAGGCGGAGCTTGCAGTGAGCCAAGATCGTGCCACTGCACTCTAGCCTAGGCAACAGAGTGAGACT
>NW_022308513.1:1696-2791 GCF_002776525.5 Piliocolobus tephrosceles
AAAAAAAAAAAAAAAAAAAGAAAGAAACAACCCAATTTAAAAATGGGCAAAAACACTCTGGCCAACATGGCAAAACCCCATCTCTACTAAAAATACAAAAATTAGCTGGGTATGGTGACACACGCCTATAGTCCCAGCTGCTTGGGAGGCTGAGGTAAGAGGATCACTTGAACCCTAGAGGCAAAGGTTGCAGTGAGCCAAGATGGCACTACTGCACTACAGCCTGAGTGACAGAGCAAGACCCTATCTGAAAACAAAAAAAAAAAATTGAGGGAGCAAAACACTAAAATAGACATTTCCCCCAAAAAGATACACAAATGACCAACAAGCACATAAAAATATGTTCAATCAACATCATTAGCCATCAAGGAAATGCAAGTCAAAACTATAATGAGACCATAGCCATTAGGATGATGGCTGCTATTCAAAGAAACAGGAAAGTAACAACTCTGGGTGAGGACGTGGAGAAACTGGAATCGTTGTTAATTGCTGGTGGGAGTGTAAAGTGGTGCAGCATCTAGGGAAATGTTTGGTGGTTCCTTAAAAATTAAAAGTAAAATTACCATATGGCCCAGCACAATAGTGTGCACCTATAGTCCCAGCTACTCAGGAGGCTACAGTGAGCCTTGCTTGAGCCAAGGAGTTCCAGTGCAGCCTAGGCAACATAGCAAGATCCTCTCTCTAAAAATTAAAAAAAAGCCCGGCGTGGTGGCTTGCACCTGTAATCCCAGCACCTTGGGAGGCCAAGGCAGGCAGATCACCTGAGGTCGGGAGTTTGAGACCAGCCTGACCAACGTGGAGAAATCCTGTCTCTACTAAAAATACAAAAATTAGCTGGGCATGGTGGCGCATGCCTGTAATCCCATCTAATGGGGAGGCTGAGGCAGGAGAATCACTTGAACCTGGGAGGTAGAGGTTGTGGTGAGCTGAGATCGTGCCATTGCACTCCAGCCTGGGCAACAAAAGCGAAACTCCATCTCAAAATAAATAAATACATAAAATTTTTAAAATGTGAAGAATCCAGACAAGTCTAATTTTCTCTCTTTCTTTCTTTCTTTTTTTGTTTCCTTTTTTTTTTTTTTTTTTTTTTTTTTT
>NW_022308514.1:0-4817 GCF_002776525.5 Piliocolobus tephrosceles
TATAAATTTATGAATTCTAATGATACAAAGGACACAGAGCACACAACTTACAAATAATGTTGGAATATTCCATTTCACATAACAGACTGATGCTCAGAGTTATTGATTTTTTGCCAAATGTATTCAGCCATGATTTGACAGAGTTGCATCTTACTCTGCTCTTTCCCCAACAAGTGTCCTTAAATCCAGTAAGTGAACAGGTGGTAAACCATTTCTCCCCTTCGGGTTAATTATTTGTATTAAACGGAAGCCTCTTTTTGGCTTTGGCAGCATGTATTTCTGAACTTGTCAATGACACGAGCAGCTTCTTTGCTGAATCACAGAATAATTTCCAAATGCGAGAAAAATATTTCCTCCACTTTTTGTGTTATTCACAATGGGATGGTTACAGGTACAATGCACTGTTAAGTTTAATCTGTATTACTAACATCACTGCGAAGAATAATCAACAGAACCATAAATCAAGCCTTGATTTATAGCATTTGCCAACTGCAATGGTGCAAATATTCCCACCATGGCCCATTTCCAGCTACCAATCTGACGGTGTCGAGCTCCGAGTCCGGAAGAGACACGCATGAGCAAACCGTCACATGGTGGTCTCCCTCCATACACAGTGGACATAAATAACATCGAAAGTATAGAAAATAGTGATATGGGCCAGGCACGGTGGCTCACGCCTATAATCCCAGCACTTTGGGAAGCCTAGAAAATAGTGATATGGGCCAGGCACGGAGGCTCACGCCTATAATCCCAGCACTTTGGGAAGCCAAGGCAGGCAGATCACTTGAGGTCAGGAGTTTAAGACCAGCCTGTCCAACATGGTGAAACCCCGTCTCTGCTAAAAATACATAAAAATTAGCCGGATGTGGTGGTGCACACCTGTAATCCCAGCTACTCAGGAAGCTGAGGTAGGAGAATTGTTTGAATCCAGGACGTGGAGGCTGCAGTGAGCCGAGATCACACCATTGCACTCCAGCCTGGGCAACAGAGGGAGACTGCATTGCAAAAAAAAAAAAAGAAAAAAGTGGTATGATTAGGAAGTCATGAATTTAGAGTACTTATTACCTTTGTCTTATGTGATTTTACGTTTGCCTAATTTTAAAATGATGGCTGTGTTTAACACTGGCTTGTAAAATTCCTGAAATTGTACCCATCAGTCTGGCCAGCCTGGACAAGCCAGCTCCAGCAGTCAGAGAAGACAGGGCCCAGCCTACACTGACTGACTGGATGCCTTGGAGTTAGTGATTCCAGAAGGAAAAGGCAGGCCAGTGCAGAGCCAGCAGCCAGGACTAAGCTGAAGGGCAAAATGTCCCAGGGTTGAACAGGGTGACCACACAGCCTACCACAGACTGGCCAGGGCAGTCCTGGTGATGCTTGGTGTCCCCCAGCCCATTTTAGTTTCAAAAGCACCTGTTTAGGGTGGACATTACATACTTTCCTTGTGACACTTGCAGAGGCATGGCCCTGTGGGTCCCTAGAACTGGCTACAGAACTGGGGTGGGCAGGGCTGGTGAGCAGAGGCCAGGCTGGGAGGGCAGGGGGGGGGGGAGATGGAAGAGGCTGAGCTGAGAGGGCAGGAGTGGGTGGAGATGGAGGAGGCCGGGCCGGGAGGGCAGGAGTGGGTGGAGATGGAGGAGGCCGGGCCGGGAGGGCAGGAGTGGGTGGAGATGGAAGAAGCTGAGCTGAGAGGGCAGGAGTGGGGGGAGATGGAGGAGGCCAAGGGAAGGAAAAAGTGGTAACAAGCGTGGCAGGCACTTTCTGGGAAGCTGGAATAAGGGAAGGCACTGGGAGCCATCCGCTGGTGCCAGGGAGAGTCCCATTACAAGAAGCTGAACTCGGCTGTCTCCAGAGCCAGGGGCTGGGTGGGCGGCTTCTCCAGAGGAACAAGGGTGCCCCCCGTCCCTGATCAACTAGGGTGTCTGTCATTCATTGTTGGCCTCACAAAGCTGGCGAGGGAACAAGAAAAAAAATGCACACAAAGTTCAAGCGCTTCGCACCTAGCTTTCCAACACATGGGAGGAGATGGCAGGATGGGGTCAGAATCCCCTACCTGTGGGAGGCCTGGGGCTCCTAGGTCTCAGCCGGAGTGCCCCAGGTTAAGCAACCCCTCAGAGACTGGCAAAGGGGGTGGGGTTGTTCCAACAGCCAGTTCCCATCACTCTCCCCCACAACCAGCAGCCTCCCAAACGCCCAAATCCCAAATCTCTCCTGGCCTCCTTTTCCCCCCAGTGGGGACAGGGCATAGCTGGCCCATCTCCTGGAGGACAGAGCCAGGACCAGGCCAGCAGGCCCTTCCTCCGCTGCCAACATGCAAACACACCCGTGTGTGGTGTCCAAAGCCAAGCCACTCCGGCAAACCAGCCAAAGACAGAAGATCCCCAAACCCAAATGTTCTGAAATCTTTTCCAGGCTTTCAAACCTTGGCTCAACAAGGCAAAGGAGCTAGGGAACAGTCTTTGGCCTTGAAAGACGAGAAGGTCGAGAGCTCTCCAGGATGCGGGGCAGTTGCCTTGGATGACAGCATTTTATAAAGAGAGAAACAGAATACAGCTAAGTGCTGCTCTGAAGACCCCCTCTTTGAATATCAGTATCAGGTTATTTCATCTTCACATTGAGCCTGTGGAGTAGGTTCTACTGCAGGAAACTGAGGCACGGAGCAGGTGGGTAACTTCCAGATCCCATAGCTGATGAATGTCAGAGCTGCAACATGGACCCAGGCTGCCCCTCTCTCAGCTGCGACGCTGAGCCGACCCCTGCACAAGGGCCTTGTTCTCGGTCCATTCCTGCCACTGTGGGAATTGGGAGCCTGGAAGTTACACTGTATGTGACATCAGAGCCACAGCCGGCCCAGGTCACAGGGCATACAGCTTAGATGCTTCGAGAGACACTTCTTAAGGTAAAGACCATAAAACTGTGACTGTGAAGAGCTCAGGCTTCAAAGCAGCCCAGGCCAGCCAGGGAGGCTGAGCTGGAGGCTTCTCTAGCCTCGTGGTAGATGGGCCCTGCCCCAGAGGACGTCCCCGATGATCTACGCCAGGGCTTCCTGGAGCCCTTTCTCCTCCAGGCAAGAGAAGCCATGTCCTGAAAGCCCCGCAGGAAGGGTCTCAGGGGAAATTCACAAGTAGCCCGGCCTCTTGTCACGCACCACTGAGGCTGACTCCCGGGTGCTGAGTGATTCAGGGGAGGCCCTGGCAGCCCGCCTGCCCTCAAGACGCTTGAGTAACCAGGGCAAGATGTGGAAAACCCCCTGACCAGACCTGAAACCGGTGCGAGCATTAAAGTTTAACCCACCCAGGGTCAGGAACACGGCCTGAAGCCAAAGCAGAAGCCCTGCAGGAGAAAAGGGCCCATTTTTTTCCTGGCACCGCCAATGGCTTTTCCTTTTTAAGAGGCATAGACAGGGACACAGACGGCCCCAGGGAGATGCCTTGGTGTGGAGGGACCAGTCCACTGCAGGCCCAATGTTGGGTTTCGAAGATTCAAACACCACCAGAACCACCGACTAGAATGTTCTCTGCCATCGAAGGCCCCTCACTGGCCACATCCCTCTTGCTTCCCTAACAAGACAGATGGGCAAGGCTGGGGTCTGTGGGGCAGGATGGCCTCTGCAGAGGAAGGCATCAGGGCCCAAGTGAGGGAAGCCTGCGTCCTGGGTCCAGAGGCCTGGGTCGGCGTGGCAGAGTCCAGGTGGGGTGAGGAGAGCTACTGGGCAGCAGGGGGCCTGATGCTGAGTCTCAGAGCTGGAGGCAGTGGGGGGAAAGCAGTGCTCCCAGGGAGGAGGCAGCATGGGATGAGGCCAGTCACAGATGAAGGGAGGGACCCAACACATCCAGAAGAACCAATGAGCTCACCAGGTGCAGCAGCTGCTCACGCCTGTCATCCCAGCACTCTGGAAGGCTGAGACGGAGGGATCGCTTGAACTCAGAAGTTTGAGACCAGCCTGGCCAACATGGAGAAACCCTGTCTTCACAAAAAAACAAACAAAAAAATGAAAAATTAGCTGGGCGTGTTGGTGCACACCTGCAGTCCCAGCTACAGGTGGGACACTGATAGATACAGAAGCAAGCATGGATGTAAAGCACGTACGTCCGTGTGTATCCCCAGCTCAGTCCACTCAGGCCTGAGGGCCGGGATACCCAATATCCACGAGCACAAACAGCACCCAAACACTAACTTCTGAATTTCCATTCCCCACTAAAAAAGAATCAGGGAGGCCGGGCATGGTGGCTTATGCCTGTCATTCCAGCACTTTGGGAGGCCGAGACAGGAGGATCACTTGAACCTAGGAGTTTGAGACCAGCAGGGCAATACAGTGAGGATCCATCTCTATAAAAGATGAAGAAATTAGCCGGGCATGGTGGTGTACACCTACAGTCCCAGCGACTTCGGAGGCTGAAGTAGGAGGATTGCTTGAGCCCAGGATTGCACCACTGCACTCCAGCCTGCGCAACAGAACAAGACCCTGTCTATGAATAAATATAAAATGAAAATGAAAAGAATCATAGCTCCCGAGAGAGATGGCTGACTCCAGAGCTTGGGCAGGGAAATGACAAGATGAGCCTGGGACATATATTTTTGGGCCAGAGGTAAGGAAGTGCTCAAAGAATGATGGAGACAGGTCAAAATAACACAGAAGTCAGCTTGAAGGGACTCTCACTAACCAAATCTGGCCTAATTTGAGCATAAAATAAATAATACAAATAGATTGTAACCCATTACAACCCACTGAAAATGGGAAAACACGTAAGGCCACACCTGTATTAATTATATCCATTAGTTATATTAACTATAATTATTTCATGAGTAATGAGATATTT
>NW_022308515.1:0-3965 GCF_002776525.5 Piliocolobus tephrosceles
CGAGAATACTATAAACACCACTATGTAAATAAACAAGAAAATCTAGAAGAAATGGATAAATTCCTGGACAAATACTCCCTCCCAAGACTAAACCAGGAAGGAGTTGAATCCCTGAATAGAACAATAACAGGTTTTGAAATTGAAACAATAATTAATAGCCTACCACCAAAAAAAGTCCAGGACCAGATGGATTCACAGCTAAATTCTACCAGAGGTATAAGGAGGAGCTGGTAGCATTCCTTCTGAAACTATTCTGATCAATTGAAAAGGAGGGAATCCTCCCTAACTCATTTTATGAGGTCACCATCATCCTGATACCAAACAAAGCCTGGCAGAGACACACACAAAAAAAGAGAATTTTAGACAAATATCCCTGAAGAACATCGCAGCAAAAATCCTCAGTAAAATACTGGCAAACTGAATCCAGCAGCACAACAAAAAGCTTATCCACCATGATCACATCAACTTCATCCTTGGGATGAAAGGCTAGTTTGACATTGCAAATCAATAAATGTAATTGATCACATAAACAGAACCAAGGACAAAAAACTATGATTATCTCCAGACACGCAGAAAAGGCCTTCAAAAAAATTCAACAGCCTTTCATGCTTAAATTTCTCAATAAACTAGGTATCGATGGAACACATTTCAATATAACAAGAGCTATTTATGATGAACTTACAGTCAATATCATACTGAATGGGCAAAAGCTGGAAGCATTCCCTTTGAAAACTGGCACAAGGCAGGCATGCCCTCTCTCACCACTCCTATTCAACATAGTGTTGGAAGTTCTGGCCAGGGCAATCAGGCAGGAGAAAGAAATAAACGGTATTTAAATAGGAAGAGAGGAAGTCAAATTGTCTCTGTTTGCAGATGACATTATTGTATCTTTAGAAAACCCCGTCGTCTCAGCCCAAAATCTCCTAAAGCTGATAAGCAAATTCAGCAAAGTCTCAGGATACAAAATCAATGTGCAAAAATCACAAGCATTGCTGTACATCAATAACAGACAAATACAGAGCCAAATCATGAGTGAACTCCCATTCACAATTGCTTCAAAGAGAATAAAATACCTAGGAATCCAACTTACAAGGGATGTGAAGGACCTCTTCAAGGAGAACTACAAACCACTGCTCAGTGAAATAAAAGAGGACACAAACAAAAGGAAGAACATTCCATGCTCATGGATAGGAAGAATCAGTATCATGAAAATGGCCATACTGCTCAAGGTAATATAGATTCAATGACATTCCCATCAAGCTAGCACTGACTTGCTTCACAGAATTGGAAAAAAAAAATACTTTAAATTTCATATGGAACCAAAAAAGAGCCAAGACATCCTGGGCAGGAAGAACAAAGTTGGAGGCATACCACTACCTGATTTCAACCTTTACTACAAGTCTACAGTAAACAAAACAGCACGGTACTTGTATCAAAACAGACATATAGACCAATAGAACAGAACAGAGGCCTCAGAAATAACAACACACATTTACCATCATCTGATCTTTGACAAACCTGACAAAAACAAGCAATGGGGAAAAGATTCCCTATTTGATAAATGGTGTTGTGAAAACTGGCTACCCATATGCAGAAAACTGAAACTGGGCCCCTTCCTTACACCTTATACAAAACTCAACTCAAGATGGACCAAAGACTTAAACATAAGACCTAGGACCACAAAAATCCTAGAAGAAAACATGTGCAATACCATTCAGGACATAGGCATGGGCAAATGCTTCATGTCTAAAACGCCAAAAGCAATGGCAACAAAAGTCAAAATTGACAAATGGGATCTAATTAAACTAAAGAGCTTCTGCACTGCAAAAGAAACTAGCATCAGAGTAAACAGGCAATCTACAGAATGGGAGAAAATTTTTGCAATCTATCCATCTAACAAAGGGCTAATATCCAGAATCTACAAAGAACTTAAACAAATTTACAAGAAAAATGCAAACAACCTCATCAAAAAATGGGCAAAGTATATATGAACAGACACTTCTCAAAAGGAGACATTTAGGTAGCCAACAGACATATGAAAAAATGATCATCACTGGTCGTTAGAGAAATGCAAATAAAATAATTAGATACTATCTAAGACAGCTAGAATGGCGATCATTAAAAATGTCAGGAAACAACAGACACTGGAGAGGTTGTGGAAAAATAGGAATGCTTTTACATTGTTGGTTGGAATGTAAATTAGTTAAATCATTTTGGAAGAGTGTGGCAATTCTATAAGGATCTAGAACTAGAAATACCATTTAACCCAACAATCCCATTACTAGGCATATACCCAAAGGCCAACCCAAATATCCATCAATGATAGACTGGATTAAAAAAATGTGGCACATATACACCACAGAATACTATGCAGCCATAAAAAATGATGAGTTAACATCCTTTGCAGGGACATGGATGAAGCTGGAAACCATCATTCTCAGCAAACTATCACAAGATCAGAAAAACAAACAGCACATGTTTTCACTCATAACTGGGAGTTGAACAATGAGAACACATGGAGACAGGGAAGGGAACATTACACACTGAGGCCTGTGTGCAGTGGTGGGCTAGGGGAGGGATAACATTAGGAGAAATACCTAATGTATGTGACAGGTTGATGGGTGCAGCAAACCACCATGACACATGTATACCTATGTAACAAAGCTGCACGTTCCGCACATGTAACCCAGAACTTAAAGTATAATAAAAAGAAAAAAAAAAATGTGGCACATATATACCACGGAATACTATGCAGCCATAAAAAGAATGAGTTCATGTCCTTTGCAGTATGACATGGATGAAGGTGGAAGCCATCATTATCAGCAAATTAACATAGGAACAGAAAACCAAACACCACATTTTCTCACTTATAAGTTGGAGTTGAACAATGAGAACACATGGACACAAAGAGGATAACATCACACACTGGGGCCTATTGGCAGTTGCGGGCAAGGAGAGGGAGAGTTTTAGGACATACAATTGATGCATGTGGGGTTTAAAACCTAGATGACTGGATGATAGGTGAAGCAAACCACCATGGCACACATATACCTACGTAATAAACCTGCACATTCTGCACATGTATTCTAGAACATAAAGTAAAATTTCAAGAAAAGAAATATACTCTAGAAAAACTCATGTGTGCCTGGATACACATATAAAAATGTTCATAGCAGCACTGATTTTAATAGTGAAGGCTAGAAACAACCCAAATGTCTACACACTCTAGAATGGATACATTACAGCATAATCCTGCAATACAATAATATATAGCAATAAAAAATGAACAAACCAACACTATTCCCTACAATATAGATGAATCTCATAAGCATACTGCAGTATGAAGAAGAAAGAACCAAAAGAATATATAAAGTATATATTTCACGGATGCATACAGAGGTGATTACTTATTACACTGTACAGTAACTACACTGTACCATTATATTTTATACTTTTTTGCTTTCAAACTTTTTAAGGTTAAGGTTTAAAAGACCGAAGGAAAATACTGTTCTTGGCACTTCTTTTCTTTTTCTTTTTTTAATTCTATTTTATTATTATTACTATACTTTAAGTTCTAGGGTACATGTGCACAACGTGCAGGTTTGTTACATATGTATACTTGTGCCATGTTGGTGTGCTGCACGCATCAACTCGTCAGCACCCATCAACTCGTCAGTACCCATCAACTCGTCATTTACATCAGGTAAAAATCCCAATGCAATCCCTCCCCCCTCCCCCCTCCCCATGATAGGCCCCAGTGTGTGATGTTCCCCTTCCCGAGTCCAAGTGATCTCATTGTTCAGTTCCCACCTATGAGTGAGAACATGCGGTGTTTGGTTTTGTGTTCTTGCGATAGTTTGCTGAGAATGATGGTTTCCAGCTGCATCCATGACCCTACAAAGGACATGAACTCATCCGTTTTTATGGCTGCATAGTATTCCATGGTGTATATGTGCCACATTTTC
>NW_022308516.1:0-5735 GCF_002776525.5 Piliocolobus tephrosceles
ATTACGAAGAAGTTGTTTGATGGCTGATACTGTTTCACATAGTCCCAGGAATGAAGAAGTGGGTGCCGAATGGAGATGAGGAAACAACTCAAGCAGTGAGAGAGATTTGCAGGGCATCTCCTGGGGCTCGTAGAAAACGAGGAACTTACCCAACCGGGTGTGCTGAAAGCATCCTGCGACGGGCTTGTGCCACTTACTAGAGGTTCTGGAATTTGAAGCAAGTCCTAATAAGATGTTTCATCTTTCTTAACATTTCGCTCTTGCTCAGCTGAGAAGCAGCACCAGATATTAGGTATGCTGGCTCAGCAGTCTTGGTGCTTGGAATTTCATGCACACACACCTGCTCAGGACCTGGCGGCAACACATTGATAGAAAAAAAGCATTCATTGTTAACCAAACAACGCAAATGTATGAATGTTTCACTGAGAAAAGGTTTATCTTTGCTCCATCCACTTCGTGTCAATAGGTGTTCGTGATCAGATGCCGTGGCGGTCATTCCTGGCGGCGTGGCCCATGCGCCCCTGCTCTCTGCGTGTCAGTATTGGCTGTTTTCTGCTCAGAGGCCAACCTCCCCTTTGTACGCTGTCAAGCGCTATTCTACAGACTTACTACATTCACATAGAAAGAAAACAGCATCTTCAGGCTGGGCAGGGTGGCTCACAGGGAGGCCATTTGAGGTTAGGAGTTCGAGACCAGACCATGGCCAACATGGTAAGGCCCTATCTCTAGTAAAAATACAAAAATTAACCAAGCATACTGGCGCATGCCTGTAATCCCAGCTACTCGGGAGCTGAGGCAGGAGAATCACTTGAACCTAAGAGGCGGAGGTTGCAGTGAGCCAAGATCGCACCACTGTACTCCAGCCTGTGCAACAGAGTGAGACTCTCTCAAAGAAAAAAAAAAAAAGAAAGGAAACAACATCTTCATACTTGCATATGGTAAAAAAAAAATCCATTCTTGGCAGCAGACCTTCCTGAGTCAGAAGCGCTGCTCTCTGGAGCCGCAGGCACTGCCTGGGTCTGTCTGGCTTCCCCCGAACGGAGCACTGAAGGCTCCGGGAAGGCGCTTTAGTCAGACTGCAGACCCTGAGCCTTTGGTGACAGTTCCCTTTCCTGCTGGAATTTGTTTTTTGGGGGAGACACAGTCTTGCCTTGTCACCCAGGATAGATGGGGCGCGTGTTGTGATCATGGCTCACAGCAGCCTTGACCTTGGCACGTGTTGTGATCACGGCTCACAACAGCCTTGACCTCCTGGGCTCAAGTGATCCTCCTACCTCAGCCCCCTAAGTAGCTGGGACTGCAGGCATGTGCCACCATATTCAGCTAATTCACCATATTCAGCTAATTTTTTTTTTTTTTTGAGACAGAGTCTCGCTCTGTCGCCCAGGCGCACTGTCTTTCAGTGGCGCAATCTCGGCTTACTGCAAGCTCCATCTCCCGGGTGCATGCCATTCTCCTGCCTCAGCCTCCCGAGTAGCTGGGACTATAGGCGCTCACCACCTCGCCCAGCTAATTTTTTGTATTTTTAGTAAAGATAGGGTTTCACTGTGTTAGCCAGGATGGTCTCGATCTGACCTCGTGATCCTCCCGTCTCGGCCTCCCAAAGTGCTGGGATTACAGGCGTGAGCCACCATGCCCAGCCTCAGCTAATTTTTGTATATTTTTTTGTAGAGATGGGGTTTCACCATGTTGCCCAGGCTGGTCTTGAACTCCTAAGCTCAAGTGATCTGTCCACCTCAGCCTCCCAAAGTGCTGGGATTATAGGTGTGAGCCACTGTGCCTGGCCCTGCTAGAATCTTTGACTTAAAATTCCAGTGTGGCTTGAGGCTGGAGTTGGAACATATCTCTTAGGCAGAGCTTTTCTGGGTCCCTACTCTCTAAATTCACAGGGGACCCTCCCTTTAGATCTCTGTCTACTTTATTCAGACAGGTGGCCCTTTCTCAGATGCGACCTAGAGGGATGATCTTTTGAAATAGTGAGATTTTTAAGATTACAATAATATGAAGAATACCTTTCTGGCTGGGTGATGTGGCTCATGTCTATAATCCCAGCACTTTGGGAGGCTGAGGTGAGAGGATCACTTGAACCCAAGAGTTCACAACCAGCCTGGGCAACATGATGAGACCCTGTCCTCTAAGAAAACACAAAAATTAGCTGCATGTGGTGGCGCATGCCTGTAGTCCCAGGTACTCAGGAGGCTGAGGCAGGAGGATCCTTTGAACCCAGGAGGTCGAGGCTGCAGTGAGCCGTGATCACACCACTGCACTGCAGCCTGGGCAACAGCATGAGAGCCTGTCTCAGAATAAAAACACGTTTCTTTCTCAGAAGACAGAGTACAGACTGTTTGTTTTTGTTTTTTCCCTCTCTTTGCTACAGGGGAAGGTGTGGCTCATTGATTTTAATCCATTTGGCGAAGTCACAGATTCACTGCTGTTCACCTGGGAAGAACTGATATCTGAGAACAACTTAAACGGCGATTTTAGTGAAGTAGACGCTCAAGAGCAGGTAAGGCATTTTTAAGATAGATACAACGTAAACCTTTTCAGTCTACTGACTGACTGCTTGTTCAGATGCACAGGTAGGCGGTGATGGCCAGGACCCTTCCGAAGCGCAGAGTGTAACACAGCTTTCCTGGTGGCTAACTTCCCCGTGGTGGTGGTCAAAGAGGCGGGCACCACTTAACTTTATGTACAGAAGTCAGGATCATCTGATCCGTTTTTTCAGTTCCTTTTCTGAGCTGCTTCTGTCACACCCAACCTGGAGGAATCGTGGTCCCAGATCTGTTCCTTGTGACCCCAGCCCCAGCTGCTGAGGCTGACGGAGAAGTTACATATGTGCAGACCAGCGGGTTCCCGTCAGCTTTCTCCTCCATTTCCATGGTGACTCGTTCACGCCTTGACGTGTCTCAATCTCCCATCGTTCCTTCCTTCCTCTCAGCGGACGATTTAACATCCTCTTTCCAGGAAAAGGGAACCCACTGATGAGAATTCCCTCAGTTGATTACTCATCACACCTACAAGCTCATCCATCCCTTCCTGAGTCTGATCTCCCACTCAGGACACTGTGTCCTCCTCGCTCTCCAGCTGCCCTCTGCTCTTTTTCCAGTTCTTCCTCTCTACCAACTCTGTCCGTCCAGATTTAGTCATGTTCAGATACCTCCCATCCAGAAAAAGCAAAACATTGTTCAACCCGGTTTCTTCACCCAGCCACTCTCTCCTTTCCTGCCAGCTTCACAGCCAAACTGTAATCTTGAAACAACTTTGTAGTGCTGTTTTCTGCCCATAAAAGTAACATGCTCATTCTTAAAGAAAATTTAAAAATCACTTATGACTCTACCACCTTGAGAACCGGTGTTTATATTTTGGTATATAATGTGCATTTAAACACATACATAGACCTTTGTAAATAAATGAGATCATACTACATACGCAATTACATGTCCTGAGATTTTCACAGTGTTCTCTTGTGAGCATTTTATATCTTTTAAAAAATAGTTTTGGGCCAGACGTAGTGGCTCACACCTGTGATCCCAGCGCTTTGGGAGGCCGAGACTGGTGGATCACCTGAGGTCAGGCGTTCGAGACCAGCCTGGCCAACATGGTGAAACTCCGTCTCTACTAAAAATACAAAAAATTAGCCGGACATGGTGGCAGGTGCCTGTAATCCCAGCTACTTAGGAGGCTGAGGCAGGAGAGTTACTTGAACCCGGAAGGTGGAGGTTGCAGCAATGAGCCAAGATCACACCATTGCACTCCAGCCTGGTGACAGAGTGCGACTTCATCTCAAAAAAAAAAAAACAAAAAAAAAACCGGCCAGGTGCAGTGGCTTACACCTGTAATCCCAGTACTTTGGGAGGCTGAGGCAGGTGGATCACCTGAGGTTGTGAGTTCGAGACCATCCTGACCAACATGGAAAAACCCCGTCTCTACCACAAGTACAAAAATTAGCCAGGTGTGGTGGTGCAGGCCTATAATCCCAGCTACTCAGGAGGCTGAGGCAGGAGAAACGCTGGAGCCCAGGAGGCGGAGGTTGCGGTGAGCCAAGATCACTCCATTGCTCTCCAGCCTGGGCAACAAGAGTGAAACTTCGTCTAAAAAAAAAAAAATTAGTTTTGGCAGCTAGGCATGGTGGTTCATGCCTGTAATCCTAGCACTTTGGGAGGCTAAGGCAGGCAGATCACCTGAGGTCAGGAGTTTGAGATCAGCCTGGCCAACATAGTGAAATCCCCATCTCTACTAAAAATACAAAAATTGGCCGGACGTGGTGACGCACGCCTGTAGTCGCAGCTACTCAGGAAGCTGGAGTGGGAGAACCGCTTACACCCGGGAGGCAGAGGCTCCAGTGAGCAACAGAGACCTGGGCAACAGAGATCGCGCCCCAGCACTGCACTCCAGCCTGAGAGCAGAGCGAGACTTTGCCTCAAAAAAAAAAAAAAAAAAGAGAAAAAATATTTTGGGCTGGGTGCAGCAGCCCACCGAGCCTGTAATCTTAACACTTGGGGAGGCCAAGGCAGGAGGATTGGTTCAGCTCAGGAGATCAAGACCAGCCTGGGCAACATACTGAGACCTTGTCTGTACTAAAATTGAAAAAACTCAGCTAGGTGTGGTGGCGCATGCCTATAGTCTCAGCTACTTGGGAGGCTGAAGTGCGAGGTTCATCTGAGCCCAGGAGGTCGAGGCTGCAGTGAGCCACTGCACTCCAGCTGGAATTACAGACGTGAGCTACCGTGCCCAACTCATTTTAACTTTAGAATCTTCCTTTCTCCTTACCAGGTACAGAAGAAAACATGGAGTTGAAATTGTTCTGCTAGGTTCTTTTTTAGTTCAGAGAATAGGCCTAAAAATAAATGACTGACATTCTTTCTCCTTTTTCTTCTTTGTACAGGATTCCCCAGCTTTCCGTTGCACAAACAGTGAAGTGACAGTCCAGCCCAGCCCCTATTTGAGTTACCGGCTGCCCAAGGACTTTGTAGACCTGTCTACAGGGGAGGATGCTCACAAGCTAATAGACTTCCTTAAGCTGGTAAAGTCTATGTGCATTTAGTATGCTGGCCGTCTTTTCAAATAGACCTTCAAATTGGTTTTTATATAATATTTCATTGGAATCCTGTATCACCTAGACTTTGATGCTTATGAATGGAGCCGAGTTACTGAGTTAGATCATTTTCTAATTAAATATAAAATAGGAGCTGAAGGCCTGATTTATTGATTAGAGTGACAGAAAATGTTTTTATGCTGTATATGCCTTTTGAACATTTTTCAAAATACTTGTAACTTTGAAGAAAGTGTGTATATTGTTAGAGGGCTGCACGGAGAGCAAGTCTCTGCTCTGGTGGTGATTTTACTTAAGAGGGAATGTGAATATTTATACTTCTGTGTGGATTTCTGTGTAGGAGTTTCTGTGTGTGTGGAAGAAAGAGAAGAAAATACTCAAGTACCTGAGGATAATTTGCTCAGGAGTCAAAGTGATAAACTAGTTTAATGAATTAAAGCATGGTTTTCCATGACAATTTTTAATCACATCTTTGCCAAGACCTCTGGAAAATTACACCTGCTGAGCAGATATCCCAAGGAGCATGTGCTATTTTAATGTCCCCTTGGTTTTCTTTGGCAGAAGAGAAATCAGCAAGAGGACGACTGATGAGCGTGCTGGAGCTGGAGAAGAGGAGGCCCCGCCCCGCCCCGCCACTCTGGGAGCTGCTCATCAGCCGCAGCTTCCTGCCAACCCTGATGCG
>NW_022308517.1:0-10722 GCF_002776525.5 Piliocolobus tephrosceles
AATACAGTTTTGTAATACTTCTCAAATGCAGGTGATCATGGAACCTTATTGTTGGGGTAAAGTTCTTCTGGTAAAACAAATATTCTTTGAAATATAGTTTAAGAAACACTACTCTAGAGGTAATTTAAATCATTAGTTTATTTTAAAAACTTAAAGCATTTGCTACTATGTCTTAGGTTTTAGAGTTATAGAGAAAAAAGATACAGCCTTTGCCCTCAAGAAGCTCTTGGTTTCAGTGGGAAACAATGAAATAATTACGATATACTGTGCTAAATGCTGAGATAGAAGCAAGGATTTTTGGGACTGGTAAATAAAGTGAGTTTTGGAGATGACCGAAGTTAATGTGGGGAGGCAGAGGAGTGGTGTTTGCAAGGCAGTGTGTGGGAAAGCACAGAGGAGTGAAAAGGAAGGGACTGCTTTGCATTTACTTTCTTTCTTTATTGGAAGTTTAAGTTCATAGCATCTTATAGAAGATTTTTAGTTCAGTTGAGAAATATGTAATTTTGTGAATTATAAATTGTTTTTGCTTTCTTACAGGAGGGAAACACTCCACTTTTGTTGGCTATAGATTCTACGGGACAGCAAATGGTGGAATTTTTATTGAAGAACCAGGCAAATATACATGCCGTTGACAATTTCAGAAGGTGCAATAGTTTTTGCTTTTTTTGTTGTTTTTTGTTTATTTCCTAAAAACCTGAGTGTTCTAGAGTGGTAACTGAAGTAAGAAATGTTAATAAGATTCACTTATAATTATTGGCATATAGTAAAAAATAATACAAATAATCAGTTAGGTAGAAAAGCAGTTATTTGGACTGAGCAACATTAAAAGCAGTATATAGTAGGCTTCATCTTCTCTTATAGACTGTTATTTGTAATCTGATGTTTTTGGTCCTGTAATCATAATAACTAAAGGGGTTTTGTATTTTCTAAATTTTATAAAGCATAGACTTTAACTTTCAGTTTACAACTACTACTGTTACTACTATTATTGTTGTTGTTGCTGTTGTTTTCAGCCTGCAGATAGCTCTTACTTGTTTGATTCCTAGTTGACTTTGAATTACAATATATCAGACTAGGAAAGCAATGGGGAAATCTTCATCTAAATCTTTGCCTACTTCAGATAAGCGACCTCAGCACAGTTTCTTGGTCACCGAAAGATTATAAATTAGGAGCTTGTATTATGTCATATCCCAATGGGACAAGAAGCTTCCTTGTTGTCCCTGCCTTCTAGCCTTGGTGGTAATTTACCAAGATGAACACGTGAGCACCCAAGATGCTTATACACATAAGCTAGTACATGTAAATGGTTATTATGTCTATCCTGACAGGCAAGGTATGAAATCGGTAAAGTGTATCCAATTTGCTAATTAAATATCTTTATTAAAGTTCTTGAATGCTGTTATTTCTTTGTTATTTTAGAACAGCCCTCATGCTTGCTGTGCAGCATAACTCGTCAAGTATCGTCAGCCTCCTCCTTCAACAAAATGTAAATATCTTTTCTCAAGACATGTTTGGCTAAACTGCTGAGGATTATGCTGTTTGTTGTGATTTGAGAAGGTATATGCTTATATTATGTTAATACTAAATTAAGGTTTAAAATGATTACAAATATTGCATCTCATACATTAGATGAGAGTTCATAGTTTGGTTGAGGTAGTTTGGAATGGCAACAAGTTAGTCCACTTTTTAACCAGAAATCAAACAGAAAGCTAGACTAGTTAGAAGTAGCAATGAGTGCAAGATTCTTTCAGGACCTTTGAAGACCTTTATCCCTAGGGATCTCAGTGTTGTTCATTTCATTCCAAGTATTACCCTTGTATGTGAGACATAAATAATGTCACATCTTTTACTTTCTTTTTTTCTTCCTTCTTTTTTTTTTTTTTTAAACAAAGTCTCACTATGTTGCCCATGTTCCTGAGCTCAAGTGATTCTCCTGCCTCGGCCTCGCAAAGGCCACCATGCCTGGCCTGACTTTCCAAATTAGTTGTTGGGTCTTGAAATGTCCAGTGTAGCAAAAAAATCTTGTATTATTCCCTGGGGCTATCTCTTATGCCTTCCTCCTTTGGATTTCTCAAAAAGCTAGGGGGTTCCCTAAGTCCAAGGGAGACAATCTTGCTTTACAAGTCAGAAGAAGGGGGGAAAAGGCCATTCTAGTCATTCTGTTGTTTCCATTGATTCACTTCCTATATTGCTGCCATTGTAACTTGTCCTGCAATCTGGTAATGATTGACTTTTGGCACCAGGATGCCCTTACTGATTCAGATCCCTCATTCTTCATGATGACTCATACACAGTATCCACAGCTACAATGTTTTTTAGTTCATGTATATAGGCTCAGCCATTGTTCCCAGCACCCTGCTCTGGCAGAGAGGCCTCCTGGCTTTACCCACACACATAGTGAATAAATTGACCTTCTCCCTAATACTAAAAACCTTATTTGTAGCCCACCTCTTAGCTAGGCCTAGCCTATACCTTCATGGTATGTTGTCCTTTGAGACCAGTTTCCATCTGTTCTCTAGCAAGTATTAGTTGGATTGTACTCAACAGTCAGGGATATTCAAATAATGTTGCAGGAAGAGAGCAGAGGTCCCTTTGCCTTTTGTTGTCACATCTGTACCTTGAGCCTTTTTTCTGTCCTGTGTAGCAGCTTTTCTTAGATAGCAGAATGTTCCACATTATCCTTCAATAGAGTAATGGGCATCAACTTGGAGTTGGCCCCTCAAGTAATGTGTTTCCATAATAATGAAAATCTGTCAGGCTATTTGCATCTCTACCTCAAGTTTTTAAAATATTTTAAAATTCTACCTCACAGGAAGTCATTCAACAGAATTCTCTGTATCTAAAGTAGATAATTTGGATTTAACAGAGCTAAGCCTCATCCATGACTTTTGAGTATCCATGTATAAAACAGGGCTTTATACTTGTTTCAACAGCACATATTCTAAAATTGGATCAATACAGAACAGATAAGCATGCCTGCTGCCTAAGGATGGCACACAAATTCAGAAAGCATTCCACATGTTGCGTAGTCCCTAGAAGGTCATTTGACTATTTGTTAACTAGCTTCAAGGAAATAATGTGAGTCAAACCAAAACAAGAGTCACCCGATATGGAAATTGTTATTATGATCATTATAGAAATATTCATGTAAGGTGATCTGTGAAATGAGAACAGAGCTGAGTGGCATATGGGATGTTACATGCAAATATGTTGTTAGTACATGACTTGGAAATGAGGAAACATCAACTTGCATCTCTTTCATGGAACTGAAAAACAATACAAGCAGGGCTTTTCTTGTATGTCAGTCGGAGAGGACCCAGAAGATGCAGCCTCTGACAGAGACCTGCTGGCTCTGAGTTTGAGGAGGTAGAGAAGGAATGGTAGTTGTCCCAGCCAGGTTTTGACATCTATTAGTTTTCTGCCCTTGGTGTGATTGATGAGCTCAGTAATAGGGGACAATTAGGTTATATGTTTTAATGAGACAATAATATATTTATATATAAATTTAGTTACAATTTATGAACTAGCTAAAATGCTCTGAACTATAAGCCACAATGAATAGAACTAATAACCAAAATTAGCACTTAATAATATTCTCTGAAAACTGTGACATTCAAATATTAGAACCTATAAAAAAACACTCATCAGGTTTTGTTTGAGATTCCAAAATTGTTCCAGCAATGCAGCTCAAGAATAAATTTTTCCATTGCTTTACTATTTCTCTGAACATTTAAACATTTTATCTCATTACATCCTGCTAACAACCTAGTAAAGTCAAGTAGTAAAATCTTTGTGTTTTAGAAGTAGCCACGGAGCCTAAGAGAAGCAACTGGTCTGAAAACAAAATACCTATTGGTTACAGAGTGAGGACTTACTCTGAGTGCAGGACAGTTTCCAGGCTGTTAAGTTAACTAGAATTAACTTACTGAGCTATGTTTTTCTCAGTTTATGAGTACTTCCTGTTTTTTTCTTTAATTAGAAGCTTAATAAGTTTATAGAGCTTAAAATTTTCAAGTGTATTGGACATTAGAGTTCTGATATTAGCTCTGATATTGTCTGAAATGTTTTAAGAATTTAATATGTTTGGTAAATATTTTTCATATCGCTATTAAAATACTAATTTTATTTATTACATTTATTATGCATAGCATTCAACAACAAATTTTGGAACATAAAAATAAGATAACTTAAAAATCATCTTCGAAATGACAATCAAGGTAAGACTTCTGATAGTAAATTTCTCATTTCTCTTGGTGGTCTTACTGATTTTAAAAAGCAAAATTACAGGCCAGGCGTGGTGGCTCAAACATGTAATCCCAGCACTTTGGGAGGCCAAGGCGGGTGGATCACCTGAGGTCAGGATTTTGAGACCAGCCTGGCTAACATGGTGAAACCCCATCTCTACTAAAAATATGAAAATTAGCTGGGCGTGGTGGTGGGTGCCTGTAATCCCAGCTGCTTGGGAGGCTGAGGCAGGAGAATCACTTGAACCCAGGAAATGGAGGTTGCAGTGAGCTGAGATGGCACCACTGCACTCTAGCCTGGATGAAAGAGCGAGACTCTATCTCCAAAAAAACCCCAAAAAAGTAAGATTACGTATTTTTAATCATAAAAGAGCAGTTTAAAATATGTATATTTATGTATAAATTAATTTTTTAAATTTAATTTCTTTAGTTTAGAATTCAGAGTTAAGAAGTTAGTTCTCAATCTCAAACAGTATTCTCTGAAAAAAATTTATGATCCCTGAAATTCTACATTATATTTTTGTATTAATATAAATAAGAAATTAGATTTCTAAGTTAGCATGTTGCATTTTCCTCTATAATTACATTGTTACAAATTGGACTTGTTATGCAAATGGATCTTCTATTTAATTTTTATAGTAAATGGTTTATATTTAGTAAATAAATGTTAATTACAGTTGATTCTTGAATATTTTGGGAGTTAGGGACTCTGATCCCTGTGCAGTTGAAAATCTGAGTATAACTTTGACTCCTTCCAAACATAACTACTAATAGCCTACCATTGACTGGAAACTTTACTGATAACATAAACAGTCGATGAACACATAGTTGGTATGTGTTGCATTATTATATACTATGCTTTTAGAATAAAATAAGCTAGAGAAATGAAGCTGTTACAAAGAAAATCATAGAAAAGAAAAAAACATACCTACTATTCATAAACATAAGTGAATCCTCCCAAAGGTTTTCATCTTCATCATCTTCAGGTTAATTAGGCTAAGGAGGAAGAAAATGGTTGGTTTTGCTGTCTCTTGGTTGCAGAAGCAGAAGAAAAATCTGCATATAAGTGGACCCCTGCAGTTCAAACTCTTATTGTTCAGGGTCAAGTGTATTACACAGGAATCTGTGTCACTAAGAAAGTAACTGTCTTTAAAACTGGGAATTCAACAATCCCTTTCTGATACCATAAACAAATGGCAATAAGAACCATAAAACTGAGCCATTGTGCACCCATACAAATAGGAGATTATTTCTGAAGATACCTACTGAATACAGAAGACAGAAAAGTAATTCCTTCCCAAGAAGCAGAAGTTATGTTACATATTCTTATACAAACAAGGTCTACTTTTAATTTATTCACCATAAGTTGGAACCTCATGAGATATATTCACTTCTTAGAACAAGCTGTGTTTTTTTATGTGCTGGATAATTATAATAATAGTAATTTTGTTGGGACAAGGTAATCTGTTACCATACTGGGCGTGGTGGCTCATGCATGTAATCCCAGCACTTGGAAGGCCAAGTAACGCAGATCACTTGAGGTCAGGAGTTTGAGACCAGCCTGGCCAATATGGTGAAACCCTCTCTCTACTAAAAGTACAAAAATTAGCCAGGCATGGGGGTGGGCACCCATATTCCCAACTACTCGGGAGGCTGAGGCAGGAGAATTGTTTGAACCTTGGAGGTGGAGATTGCAGTGAGCCAAGAACGTGCCACTGCACTCCAGCCTGGGTGACAGAGCAAGATTCCATCTCAAAAAACAAAAAAAACAAAAAAAAAAACTCTGGTAACCATTAGGCAAGAGATGATCATAATAAATATTCCAATAGCCAAACTCTAGGCTCAAAAAATTTTTTTTAATTATAATAAAATTATAAAAATGGTTCACAGTAACAAAAGTATAACACCTAATGTGTTGTACAATCTGAACTGTATAAAGACACCGTTAATTTAGTATATATTTATCAAATCACTTCTATAAGTTAGGTTTGGCAAATGCACAAGACAGATGGAATTGACGTAGTTTTTGTCTTTAAGGTGCTCATAATAGAATATTAGAATATAGATAACCATTTAATTTTTGTGTTTTTTAACAGAATTTTTAAGAAAAATATTTTATTTCATTCATATATTTGTCCACTTAAAAAATAACTATCATGTATCTTTTATAGACTAAGCATTTTTCCAGTGTGACAAAATACATTTAAAAAATACAGTTAGGAGATTGTTATTACCACTGTTATTTATTTACCACCTTAAATAGTGCTATGTGTCTAATGTCACCTGGGAGCTTATAGTTATTATTTATTACATATGTATCATGTTCAGTATGTTCCAGGCACATGTACATTTGTGGTAATGAATGCAAGCTTCTAAAATGTGGGTAGGATTTAGGGTGAGCGTGCAGAGTGGGTGGAACTTTGCCAGGTAAGGAGGCAGAGGGATGATGCTTGGCAGAAGGAGTATCTAACAAGCTTGCATGTTTGACAGAAGCAGCACCCGCGAAGAATGAAAGTTTTAAAACACAAGGAGCAAGTTCAAAAGATAGTGAACTTTGTAGAGTTTATGAGCAGTTCAGATTTACTAGTGCAAAAAAAATATGGAGAGCTTGTTAATGAAGTGAAAATAACTTATACTTATTATTTATTATGTGTTTGTTATGTTTAGTATGTGTCAGTGAAGGCAACCTTAGGAAAGACTTTGTTGTTGTTTTACCTGTGTCTAGAAACAAGACCAGTAAAAGACTTTTAATGGTATAAAACTGAGTAGATCTTATCCTGTGGGCCAGGGGAAACTTCTGAGGTAGAATGCTTTTGGCTGCAAATACTACAAGACCTAACAGTGACCAAAACCATAAGAACCAGGCTTGTTTTGGTTGTCCGGTGATATTATTGGATCCCGCTTGTTCCTCTTTCAGCTATGCTGTTGGCAGTGTCTTGTTCATGTCTCCTTTCATGGTTGGCTACTTAGCAAAAGCTCCAAACATCATGTTCTCACAAGACAGTATCTAAAGGCTGGAAGGGCTGCTTTTCTTCACATGTGTCTTTTAAATTGGGAGAAAACTCATAGGCTTGCAGGGGACTTTTTGTAATTTTTTTTTTTTTTTGGGGGGGGGATGTAGTCTCTCTCTGTCGCCAGTCTGGAGTCCAGTGGCACGATCTTGGCTCACTGCAGCCTCCACCTCCCAAGGTCAAGCAATTCTCCTGCCTCAGCCTCCCGAGGAGCTAGGACAACAGGCACGTGCGACCACGCCCAGGTAATTTTTCTATGTTTAGTAGAGATGGGGTTTCACCATGTTGGCCAGGATGGTCTCGGTCTCTTGACCTTGTGATCCGCCTGCCTCAGCCACCCAAAGTGCTGGGGTTACAGGCATGAGCCACGGTGCTCAGCCCTTTTTGTAAAATTTTATTAGCTGGGTCACACCGCATGTTCATTCCTAAACCAGGCACTGGGAAAGCAAATGTGGTTATGTGATTAGCTTTGAATAATCACTTACCTTTTGAAGCTGGAGAGGAGTATTGAGATAATAAATATCCAAATAGATTTGTGATTCTCCAGCAAGAAACAATAAGGAACTGCTCTTGGGTAGGGAGCCAGCAGTGTTTGCTCTAGAAATTCATTGGAAAATTGTGAGCAGGGGAGACATTAGATTCAATTTGAGAGAATTAGGGCATTCTGTTCAGAGTATAAAGCAGGGATTGGCGAGCTTTTTCTATAAAGGGCCATACAGGAAATATTTTAGGCCATGTGGTCTCTCTTTCTCTTTCTCTCTTTCTCTCTCTCTCTCTCTCTCTCTCAAGAACAATTTAAGCAGCTAAAGGCCATGTGGTCTCTGTCGTAGCTACTCAACCCTGCCATTGTAGTGTGAAAGCAGTCATAGGCAACATGTCAGTGAATAGGCATGACTGTACTCTCATAAAACTTTACTGAGAAAAAACTTATGGTAGGCAGGATTTGGCCTGTGGTCTGCAGTGTGCTGACCCATTTTGTAGAGGGTAGGTGGAGGATAGGTGTCACCTGGGAGCATATAGTTATTATTTGCTAGAAATTTATTATGTTCATTAGATGCCATGCACTTTTAAATTTGTGGTGATGACTGCAAGCTTCTAAAAAAATGGGTAGGATTTAGGGGAAGCATGCAGAGTGAGTGAAACTTTGCCAGGTAAGGAGGCAGAGGGATGATGTTTTCTAGAAGGAATATCTAACAAGCTTGCATGTTTGGCAGAAACAGCAGCTGTGAAGCCTGCAAATTTGAAAAAAAGGAAAGAAGGTGCAAAAGGTAAGACACTTGAGTGTCTCTACTCTTAACCATGTGAAGAGACTGGAAGACAAGGGAAGCTTCAGCTGTAGTTAATGCTATAGTTTCCTTGTCACAAATCCATGGAGTCCATGAGTCTATTACAAAGTTTTCACCCATCCATGATAAAATAAAATGATGGAGCTCCAGTTTATTCATTTGAAAATATTGGTGTTGCCAGGGATGGTGGCTCCTGCCTGTAATCTTGTCAGTGTTGGAAGCTGAGCTAGAAGCATCCCTTGAGGCTAGGAGGTCCAGCAGCCTGGGCAACATCGCCAGACTTCGTGTCTATTTTTTAAAAATCTGTAGCTGGGTGTGGTGTTCTGCCCCTGTGATCTCAGCTACTTGGGAGGCTAAAGCAGGAAAATTACTTGAGCCTAGAAGTTTGATCCTGTAGTTAGTTATGATAGCAACCTTACACTGTAGCCTAGGTGGCAGAGTGAGACCCCATCTCTAAGAAAAATCAAGTCAAATAGGATAAGATACAATAAAGTAAAATGTTGGTCTTTTTCTTGGAATTATGCTTTTCTAATTTGTTTTGCTTTTTTTAAATAAATTTAAGAAACAACAGTAATAGTTGGTTTATATAAGGTTTTCAGAAACTGGCTTCTGCCCAAATCTCCATCTGCAGCCCTTTCTCTGTCTGCACCTTTTGCTGCCATTACTGAGCTGCTGGTGATGCCCCCGTCACCATCCCTCTCATGTAGACAAATACATACACTCTGGGAGGCTTCTCTCCCTGTCTTGCCACTGTCTGGCATGTACTATCTTTCCTGCCGTCTGCCTCTTTTAATCTGGTAAACCTCACTGTCTAAGTCTCAGCCCATGCATGATCTCTAGAAAAGCCATCCCTGACAGCTTTTATTCTCATTCTTTAAACCCCAGTGCCTACCACTTAGTAGGAGCTCAATAAACATTTAGTAAAATAAAGACTTTATACAAAGATGATTGCTACAGTCCAGCAACAAAAGGGATAGACGTGCAAAGACATGATGCGCCGTTCAGATGGTGAAGTGACACTAGAAAAATGGACAAAGTACTAAGGGAACCCCAAGGACAGAGAGCCTGTGTACGTGGAGAAAGATAGCCAGATTCAAGGAGGACTGCACATAGTATTTTGAGCCTTTTTTCTTTTTCTGTTTTTGGAAACAGGTTCTTACTCTGTCACCCAGGGTGGACTGCAATGGCATTATTGAGACACTGCAAACTGAAACTCCTGGGTTTAAGAGATCCTCTTGCCTCAACCTCTTGAGTAGCTGGGACTACAGGCACACACCACCATGCCTGGCAAATTTTCTATAGAGTCAGGGTTTCACTGTGGTCTCCAGACTGGTCTTAAACTCCTGGCTTTAAGCAGTTATCCCACCTGGACCTTCCAAAGTGCTGGGATTACTGGTGTGAGCTACTGTGCCCAGCCTATATTCTGAGTCTTACAACACAAAAATACATTTATCAGAATAGTAGAGGAAAACATTTCAGATGTAAAACACAGAGTGTACATTATAAAGGTGTAACAGTAACAAAAATTTTGCAAATTATTAGTAAATAACAACTCGCTTAGCATGTTGTTAAAAAGATACTATTAGGAAGTAGAGAATAGTAAAGTGTTACTTTATATGTTTTCACTGTTTTGTTTTTTTTTTTTTTTTTGAGACGGAGTCTCGCTCTGTCGCCCGGGCTGGAGTGCAGTGGCCCGGGATCTCAGCTCGCTGCAAGCTCCGCCTCCCGGGTTTACGCCATTCTCCTGCCTCAGCCTCCCGAGTAGCTGGGACTACAGGCGCCCGCCACCTCGCCCGGCTAGTTTTTTGTATTTTTTAGTAGAGACGGGGTTTCACCGTGTTAGCCAGGATGGTCTCGATCTCCTGACCTTGTGATCCGCCTGTCTCGGCCTCCCAAAGTGCTGGGATTACAGGCTTGAGCCACCGCACCTGGCCGTTTTCACTGTATTTTTAATTTTTGTCTTGTTTCCAGCAGTTTTGTTTATTTACATTGGGTGGAATAATTTTTGGGTGACCCTGAGACTTTTGCATGTCTTGAACCTGCTGATATCTAGTGTCTCCCCAAGTGGTTTGTTAAAATTTTAGATAATTAGAAGTGCTTCTTAAAAATGTAGATATTCCAGTAAACATTTAGCTTCATTTAAACTCTCAATTTATAAAATAAAAGTATGTTATTTTGTAT
>NW_022308518.1:0-8460 GCF_002776525.5 Piliocolobus tephrosceles
TTTTTTTTTTTTTTTTTTTTTTTTTTTTTTTTTCTTTTTTGTTCTTTGCTTTTATCAATGAAGCAAGTTGCTAGGATGCAAGAGCAGTTGCGGGTGGGGGGGGTAGGAGGGCGGGGGGGAGGTGGGGGGGGGTGGGAAGCAGAGGTGGGAGGGGTCGAGGTTGGAGCACCTGTCATCTGCATGACGTGGACGGCTGGTTCTGGTTGTATTTTAAATGAAATCTCATCCCAGCGTAGACACCACGTCTGGAATTACGATCCACCCTGTGATCTGTCACTTTTATACACACACAGGGGAGGGGACCGTTTCCATAGAGAGGGAATATCACAGCCCACTTAGGAGCAATACCGGAGAAGCAGGAGCCCAGACCTCAGAGCAGCCAGAAGTTCACGGGGATGTGCATGGGGCCGTCCTCCTGGCCCTGAAGCTGCGCCGGCCTCCCTGAGCCTTTCGCTGCGAGGGAAAGTCCACTCTCAGGTAAGCTTGTGGTCGAGACTGACTTATGAAGGGTAAATGGATCTGCCCTAAATTAAGCAGGAGGTGCCGTGCACTGGACAGGTGCGAGAGATGAGAGCCGCTAGCGCCCCTGGGTGGAAGCCCGAGGGAGCGATGCTGAACGCCCCCCACTCAATCAGCAGAAATCAGCCCCAAAGGGACCAGGGGAAGTTTCTCGGGGAGGCACAATTCCATTCCCATGTTGGTATAGAAAGACCTGCTTTCCCAAGGTGTTAGATCAGAGGCAGAATGTGTTCACACAGATCTATTTTCTCTGAACAGAGTTCAGTTGTGCACAGGAAGGTCAGTCCTTGGCGACAGTTTACAAACTGGGGATGGGGTAGGGATGCCAGGGCAAATGGGAGCCACAGGACACGACTCTACAGCACCTGCAGAGCAGCGAGGACACCTGCACTTACCGTTTACCTGTACCAGAGACATTCGCCTGTGCCATCTCCCGTCACTCTCGGGCACACCTGAGAAGCAGGTAAGGTCTCCTTCCTAGGATGCAGCAAGCGAAACACAGGTTAAGTGATTCACCCAAGAAAAGTCAGAGGCGAGGGAGTTTTCCCAGCCAGGTCCTCAGCCATCAAAGCCCAGAGTCCTTTGCCACACTAGGCACATTGTAGGGTGTGTGCAGATATCTACAATGGCTCAATGCTACCTGTGAAGGGGAGATGGATGTTTGATGTTCACGTTTTCTGAAAGAAAAATCCTGTTTGCAATTTCCTTCCCAAGCATAGCCACCTACCAAAAAATAACAAATGTAAGATTTTTTAAATGTTTTCAGTGGTCTAGTTTTAGTTTAACTTCTTATCAGTGTTTGCAGACAAACGGAGCCCACAGGAATAGCTCTGCACTTGGCAGAGCTGTGTGATCAGTGCTGTTTGCCTCCTGCCTTTGCTGCTTCATGCCCTGTCCTCTCCCTGCGAGGTGCTGGGAACTGGAGGCTGACCCAGCTCCCTCATGTTTCAGTGCTTGGCTCTGCCACAGCTCCCAGAAGTAACTATGTCTCTTTACAGCACCCTCGACAAGTGCTACTGTCACCGTAGCCCAAAGGAATGGTTAAGTTTCAGGCACCCAGAGAAAAATACAGGTGTAGAGCTTTGCCCCTCAAATGTATTAATAACTAGATGGTGCTCAGTTATTTTTGTGGCAGGCTGCAGAGAAATCTTAAATTTTCATATTGTTTCACCAAGGGTATGGCAGAAGAGTCCAAGGAATGTAAAAGGAGAAACTTGCAAAATTAGACTTTATGTGAGAAGTAAAGAGTGTCTTTTCTTTGAGGAGAGTTCCTTTTCTTTTATCCTATAAACCCTAAACAAATCTTAACAGATCCTAAAAAGAAAAGTCCCAGAAAGAAATCTGAATCTACCTTCCAGCCCCCCGCCACTCACACACTTTGATGGTGAAAATATTCAGGGTTGCAAAGAACTCTTACATTTCAAATGATCTAGAATTAAGCTCAGCACCGGGTATTCCCATCATGTCCAATTCACAGTTCTGGGAGGTTCCTTTGCTGTGTAACTTTGCATCATTGCTGATGGTGAGGGGACACCTTCCAATACCCTCACAACCCTGTTCAGGCTGGAGCTGAGGGTTTGCAGAGAGAGGAAGGTCTGCCACCTTCAGAAGCACCGAGAACAGAGCGCCACGCAGGACACTTGCTCCCTGACACTTTTACAGATCTTTCCACACCTTCAGCACCCTGTCCGTAAATCCGGTATTCTTCTCTGATGGTAGACTTGGGATTTGAACAATAAGATGGCAATGCATTTTTTAAAAGGCACAGGCACAATATTTACAAACTGACCCCAAAAATGTGGGAAAAAGTAAATGTAGAGTTAAAAGGGATCTCACTTCCTCTCCCCAGTGCCTTGGTTTTGCAACTGAGATGAGACAGGTAGCACTTCCAGGCGGCACATCCAGGTGGTTAGCCTGGGAAACCTGAACTTTTTCACAGGAAAACTTTAGAAAGTTACTTGGACACGGTTGTTTCATGTTCAGAAGCCTTCAACTTTCCAGTGACTCTAGGTACACACGTATGATTTCATTACAAAAAAATGTATGCCATATAAAAGATTTTTTCCTCTATGATATGTAACAACACGATTTGCAGAGAGAATGTACATCCATGAAAGAATTTAAAGAGGTTGTTTTGCCTTGGAAAATAAATTGATTTAATTAAGTGCCTGAATACTAATCTGAATTTCAATTCATTCAACAAATATTGATTGAGAATATGATTTAGTATAAGACACTATTGGCCATATCAGGCTTTTCCAAGCATCCTGAGTCACTCTGCTGAGAGCCAAATGACCCAGAGGGAATATCTCCGCATAGTGAAAGGCTTGACATATTTAGCAGAAATGGAGATACCAAAGAAATATAACACCCAAAGTGTCTTTAAGGGGTGGGGATAGATACGTAAACTCAGGTGTTGATTTACACTAAAGGGCCAGCCCGTGTGGGCAGAGCCCCAAGATGGGCTTGGACTCAGAAAGTATTCTGAGTTCTCAGTAGTATTTGCAATTATTGTGCAAAGTTCCAGGTGTTTGAGGGTAAATACAGAATGCTGCCCTGGGAAGGAAATAGAGAGGAGCAGGGAGGGGTTCCCTGGGCTGGGGTGCAGGGTTTGAGTGAGGAAGTAAAACAAATAGGGTGGTGGGGCAGTGGGGAGAGAGCCATGTGGAACCCACACGGGTAGGCCTGAGGGTAGCTCCAGGGCCGCATCTCAACACCCTTTTTTTTTTTTTTTTTGAGACAGAGTCTCACTTTGTCACCCAGGCTGGAGTGCAGTGGCATGATCTTGGCTCACTGCAACCTCCACCTCCCAGGTTCAAGCGATTCTCCTGCCTCAGCCTTTTGGGTACCTACCTGGGATTACAGGTGTGTGCCACCATGCCTGGCTAATTTTTGTATTTTTAGTAGAGACATGGTTTTACTATGTTGGCAAGGCTGGTCTCAAACTCCTGATCTCAGGTGATCCACCCACCTCGGCCTCCCAAAGTGCTGGGATTACAGGTGTGAGCCACCGGGCCCGGGCAGCACCCTCTCTTTTAGTTTCCACCCACCCAGAGTCCAGGCACCTTTCATTTGGTGAAAATCGAGAAATCATTTCATTCTCCCAGTGCTTTTCGTAGAGGGGCCTCTGGCTTTCAGAAGTAGAAAAAGAAAGAAATCAGAACAAAGATTCTCGAACTCAATCCTCTGCTCTCACAGAGGAAAATACTGAGGCCCTAGGTGGTTAGGCATGAGCTAGTGTGTGGGAGAGACAGGACTGAGTCTGGTGGTGAAAGGAATGAAGGGATGAAGGAACAAAGGGACAGAGAGACAAAGTTTCTCCACCACTTTCCCACCAGTATTAACCCTTTCCAAAGTGGCTTTTGTTTTTTTAAACCCTTTCAGGGTTAGCAAGCCATTCGAAATAATTTCCAAGCTTTAAGATGCCTTCAAGGTGTAAGGCAGCTAAAACTACGCTTCATACTCTATTTACGAAAAACAACTCATTAGGTCCTCTATAAATGAGAAAACTGAAGGTCTAGTTATTGAATGCAACATTTAAGGAAACAAAAGCCCATTTTCCACAGGGATGGTTAGTGAACTCCTGGAACTCCAGTGTACAGTTCTAAGGAGTCCAGAGTCAGGTCGGAGCACTCAGAGCAGTGGTTCTTAGAGTCTCAGAGTGTGGTCCTCAGACCTCAGCATCAGCATCACACGGGACTGTGCTAGAAATGCATGTTCTCAGGAGCATCCCAGACCTAGTGACTCAGAAACTCCTGGGACGGGGCCCCACAGGCTGTGTTTGAACTGCTCCTTCACGTGAGTCCAAAGCACCTGAAAGCTGAGAACCACTTAGTTAGACTAAAGGTAAAAGGAGTCTGCATAGGTCAGGGTGGAGAGGATAGCACGGAGTCAAAAGCTACAAGCCAGAAACACGCTACAAAAAGGACGTTGGTCTGCAGGATCAAATCCTTGCTCAGATTTCCTGGCCTCTCTGTACATATGTATACTGTGTATGCACATCTGTGTGTGTAAAATGCATTTCTGAAAAGGTTGTATGCAGACCAGATCTTCTCCTAAGAAGACATGGAGATTATTCAGGTGTGGATCAGCCTTGATTAAGCATCTACTTAGACCAGGAGCTTTCACACACACATTGATGTTTCTCATCTAATCCTTCACTTAACCTTTATGAGGTGGTTATTGCCATCCCATTTATCAGAGAAGGAAATTGAAATTCATAGAGGTTATCGGCCCAAACCCTCAGGCAAATAAGGATGAAGAAGGGATTCCAGACTGTGTCTGTCTAGCTCCAAAGCCTGTGTTGTTCTCGCTGCGCCAGGCAATATGCCCAGATCTGGTAGTTCATAGGTTTGGACTATTTAAAGCAAGGATCAGGTGTTTTTTCATAAATTATGAAAAATATTATTGCATAAAATAAGCTCCAAATTTTTGTAATGCAAAATAAATTGAACAAACAAAACAAAACCTGATTTCTTAGAAAAAAGATTAAAGGAAAGAAAGGCAACAGCTGCAATGTGGAGAGCCAAGGGAAGCAACCAGGCTTTGACAGGAAATGTGCCGGGTAAATATTTATCCATGTGCGTATACGTGTGTGCATGTGTGTGCATGTGTATGTGTGTAAGGGGTGTATGCATGTGTGTGTACATGTGAGGTATGTATGTGTATGCATATGTGTGCATGTATATATGTGTGTGCATGTGTCTATATGTATGTGTATGTATGTACATGTGAGGGGTGTGTGCATGTGTGTGCTTGTGTGTATGCATGTACATGTGAGGTATGTAAGTGTGTGCATAGGTGTGCATGCATATATGTGTGTATGTGTATGTATGTGTATGTACGTGCATGTGAGGTATGTATATGTGTGCATATATAAATATGCATGTGTCTGTATGTGTGTATAGTATGTTTGTGTGAGGTATGTGCATGTATATATGTGTCCACGTGTCTATATGGGTATGTATGTACATGTGAGGTATGAATGTGTGTGCACATGTGTGCATGTATATATGTGTGTATCTGTATGTGGGTGCATATGTATGTGTATATGTGTACATGTTTATGAGTATGTGCATATGTATGTGTGCATTTCTATGTTCCTATGTGTCATATGTGTGCGTCTGTTTCCAGGGTAAGTGAAGCAGCAGGGATTTACAGGATCCTCCTTTAGAAAGAGACCCAGGCTCCCTTTTTTAAGGAACAGCGCTGGTTCTGTCCATCCCTCAAAGCCCAAGGCTGTCTGGATGGGCTTGGGTTGGGTCCACTGCACTCACGTGTGGGAAATGGCCTCGTCAAGGCCACACTGACGAAGAGCTGCAGAGCAGAGGCTGGGGCTTGAGCCCCGACTGCCAGCCCTGCCTAGCCCTGCCCTGCACTGTCACCGCAAAGAACAAAATGACCCAATGCCAGCCTCACGCTGCTGAAGGCCCGGGTAAATCACCAGGTGATTTACTTACCCAATTGTTCTTATTTATTTTTAAAAAACTAACATAAGAAAAGAATTCTCCCACATTGATAGTGAACCACATGTTTCTTGCTTGCTTTTGTGAAAGCCAAGTTTGTCTTCGGTAATAAAGTGACCTTCAAGTTCAGGTAAAGCCCCCAAAGGTGAACAGCAGAGCCTTTCACTGCTTGTGTCTCGCAGGAGAGCCCAGAGGATGGTTCATCCTCACACCGCAATGAGAGAACAGGCATGTCGGGGTGTGAGCGGGGGCCCGCAGACGGCAGCCGTGCTCTCTCTAGAAGGAGTTGAGACAAAACTCCTGACATATGCACATCACTGTTTCGTCCTCGTGCATGATGAAGGACAACAATGAATAAATAAACGTGATGTCCTTATTGCAGGGCTGGAGAGAATGTATGCCCGCAGACCAGGCAAGAAGGACTGCCTGCAGAGTGGGTTTGATCTCAGGGCACAGGAAGTCAATTCTGCCCACTTCACAATATCTTAAGGAACAGTGGCCATGGGCAACCTGAAATCTGGCGGCCTCTGGCACAGCTGCATGCTGCTACTGTGAAGGAGCCCCAGAGGGAAGGTGGTGGTGGCTCAGCACAAGCCCTTTTCCTCTGATGGGCATGGCAGTTCAATGTCTTGTTTAACACCATTCATCGGTGAACCAGCAAGTGCATACGATGCTTAAAGCCTGAACAGTCCAAGTAACATGAGGGTCATCCAGTTGGATGTTTTTATTGCTACAACATTCTATATGCCAACGCTTAGTGTTTTTTGTTTTTTGTTTTTTTTCTTTCCTTTTTTTGAGACTGGGTTTTGCTCTGTTGTCCAGGATGGAGGCAGTGGTACAATCACGGCTCACTGTAGCCTCGACCTCTGGATCTCAAGTGATCCTCCTGCCTCAGCCTCCCGAGTACCTGGGAACACCACCCACCACGCCCACCTAATTTTTTTTTTTTTTTTTTGTAAAGATGAGGTCTTACTATGTTGCCCAGGCTGCTCTTGAACTCCTGGGTTCGAACAATCCTCCCACCTCAGCCTCCCACAGTGCTAGGATTACAGGTGTGAGCCACCACGCCTGGCCAGTTTTTATTTTTCTTTTTTTAAATAAAAGAATGGATTCAACTGGTCCCTATAGATTAGGATCCTTTCAGAGTTCTCAGTGTCTTCCTCTTGCCCTGGACAATCACCCTGACTCAGTCTGACTGATACCAGGATCCCACACGTCTTAGAGACCACAGATGCTGTTGGCATTGAGGTCCCGTGGTTGGAGGACGTTGGTGCTCCCTGGATGATACTTGGTCTGACAAAAAGACCAAGTTGACTTTGGCTTCGTGCATTCGTAAAGTCTACAGTAGAACCAACCTAGTTATTAATAACAAATCTGATTGTTCTCAAGAAACTAGGATAGCCTAGCGAGAAACCAGCCTTAAAGATCTGCCTTGGAAACATTGACTAGATGCCCAGCCATGGTCTTTAAGCAACAGGGATATACTCAGTCAGCCTTGACAATGATGAAGGAACAAAAAATTCACTCACCGTTAAAATCAACCACGGTAGGCTGCTAGGTACTTACTTAGTATATTAGTTATTCGCTTTACAGGGGCAGAGGCTGCCTGCAAAGGTGAATTAAATAAAACCCATCAATACTAATGAGGTCATGGTTCTCACACTTTAGTGATCACTGGGATCATCTGCAGGGTTTGTTACAGTACAGGCGGCTGGGCCCCAGAGCTTTTGATTTACTCGTTCTGGAAAAAGACCTAAGAATTACTTGCATTGCTAACAAAGTCCCAGGCGGGGCTGGTGCTGCTGGTCTGGGGATCATGCTTGGAGAACCCCTGCAGTGGAACATTAACAACACCCTAGTAGATTTTCATCCAGGTCCTCCAGGGCGCCAAGCCCCTCCCATGCCTCTGCCCACATCCCTGTTTTCTGCTGCAGGGAGAGATGCCCATGCCCGTCCACTTCCTGCTGCTCCTGCTGCTGCTCCTGGGGGGCCCCAGGACAGGCCACCCCCACAAGTTCTACAAGGCCAAGCCCATCTTCAGCTGCCTCAACGCCGCCCTGTCTGAGGCTGAGAAGAGCCAGGGGGAGGATATGTCCCTCCTGAGCAAGAGGAGCTTCCACCACCTCTCTCTCTCGGGAGGGGAGGACGAGGGCAAAGAGAAAAGGACTTTCCCCGTCTCTGGCGCCAGGGGTGGAGCTGGAGGCACCCGGTACAAATACGTGTCCCAAGCACAGCCCAGGGGAAAGCCACGCCAGGACACGGCCAAGAGTCCCCAGCGCACCAAGTTCACCCTGTCCCTCGACGTCCCCGCCAACATCATGAACCTCCTCTTCAACATCGCCAAGGCCAAGAACCTGCGCGCCCAGGCGGCCGCCAACGCCCATCTGATGGCGCAGATTGGGAGGAAGAAGTAGAGGCAGAGACGGAGGGGAGAGCGGCCCTCCAGGACAGAGGGCTGGGGGAGGGCGGGGGAGGG
>NW_022308519.1:0-8371 GCF_002776525.5 Piliocolobus tephrosceles
ACAAGCCTCTGGGTGTCACTTAATATCCCTCTCAATTTACTCAAAGAGAGCTTTTCCAAGTTGGGCAACTTAATGTAAGCTTTAACACTCTGAATTGAATGTCCACGTCAGAGAGCAGTTTCTTGGAATGCTTTTTTCTGGGTTTTATTTCCGGATATTTCAATTTTCCCCATAGTCTTCAATACACTGCAAAATATCTCTTTTACACGTTCACATGAGCAGTGTTCAAACACTGCCTTGTCAGAAAAGAGGTATAACTCCCTAAGTGGAATGCAGACATCACAAAGCAGTTTCTCAGAAAGTTTCTCTCCAATTATTTTCTGAAGACAAATCCTATTTCCACACGAGCCTGTATGTGCTCTTGAATGTCCCTTCACGAATCCATCCATGATGCAGTTTCTAAACTGCGTAATAGAAACACAGTTTCATCTATGAGAGAAGAATACACATATCAGTCACAAAGCAGTTTCACAAAAAGTTTCTTTCCAGTCTTTGTCTGAGGATATTTCCTTTTCCACCATAGCAGTAAATATACACCAGAATGTCCCCGGTAGCTATTTCTCTCAATGGGATTCCATAAACCCCTATGAGAAGAAAAGTTCAACTCTGTGTCTGAAATACATATGTCACAAGCATTTCTTCATACTTCCCCTCTCGAGTATCTATCTGAAGATATTTCCGTTTTCACCGTTAGCCTCAAAGTGCTCCCAATTATCCTTTAGCTGACTCATGTAAAACAGTGTTAGGATACTGCTCAAAGAAAATGGAAGCTTAATTGTGCGAGTGGGCTTGACATGACCTGGAACGGTTTTACAGAATGTTTCCTTCTTGTTTTTATTGGAGGATATTTCTTTTTCAGCATATTCTTAAGAGTGTTCCCAAATGTTTTTTCTCAGGTTCCACAGAAACATTGATTTCAAACTGCTCAATCCAAAGAATGATGTAACGCTATGAGATGAATACACACATCTCAAAGCAGCTGCTCCAAAAGTTTCTATCCAGTTTTCATTGGAAGTCATTTCCTTACTAACCACAAGCCCATGGGCACCTCTTAATAACACCTCAAAGATTCCTCAAGGATAGAGCTTCCAAACTGGGCACTGTAGTGTAAGCTTTAACGCTCTGAAATGAATGCACACATTAGAGAGCATTGTCTTGGAATGCTTCTTTCTGGGTTTTATTTCAAGATATTTCACTTTTTGCAATAGATTTCAATGCGTTGGAAAATATCACTTTTTAACTTTCAGAAGAACCTCGTTAAAACACTGCCTTATGATGAGAGAGGTGTAACTCCCTCAGTGGAATGCACACACCACAAAGCAGTTTCTCAGAAAGCTTCTCTCCAGTTTTTATCTGATGATATCTCCTTTTACACCGTATGCCTGAATGGGCTCCGAAATGTCCCTTCGCGAATCTGTCCATGATGCAGTTTCAAAACTGAGTAATATACAGAAAATTATCTCTATGTGAGAAGAATAGACATATCTATCACATAGCAGTTTCACAGAAAGGTTCTTTCCAGTGTTTTCCTGAGTATATTTCCTCTTTCAATATAGCTGTCCATATACTCTCAAATGTCCCCTGTGGCGTTTTCTCAAAACGGTATTCCGCAATACTCTAGGAGAAGAAAACTACCACTCTATGAGTGGAATTCACACATTACCAAGCAGCTCCTCAGATATCTTCTCTGTAGTGTCTGTCAGAAGATATTTTCGTATTCACCGAAAGCCTCAAACCACTCCCGAGTATCCCTTAGCTGAGTCACCTATAGAGTGTTAGAATACTGCTCAATGAAAACAGAAGCTTAACTGTGATACTTGTATTCATGTAACCTAGAGCAGTATCACAGAGTGTTTCCTTCTCTTTTTTATTGGAAGGTGTTTCTTTTTCACATATTCTTAAGAGCATTCCCAAATGTCTCTGCTCAGGTTGCACAGAAACAGAGATACCAAACTGTTCAAGCCAAAGAATGATTTAACTCTATGAGATAATTGCACACATCACAAAGCAGTTGATCTGAAATCTTCTCTGCAGTTTTCTTCGTAAGACGTTTCCTTTCTCACCACAAGCCCAGGGGAACCACTTAATATCCCTTCTCAAATTCCTCAAGGACAGAGCTTCCAAACTGGCAACGTAGTGTAAGCTTTACCTCTCTGAAAAGAATGCACACGTGAGAGGTGAGTTTCTTAGAATGTTCCTTTCCTGGTTTTAATTCAGGATATTTTACATTTCGCCAAAGTCTTCAATTTGCTGCAAAATATCCCTTTTTCAGTTTTCCAGGAACAGTGTTCAAAAACAGCCTCATGAGAAAAGAGATATAATTCCCTTTGTGGAATGCACACATCACAAAGCAGATTCTCAGAGGTCTTCTCTCCAGGTTTTTTTTTTTTTTTTTTTTTTTTGAGACGGAGTCTCGCTCTTTCCCCCAAGCTGGAGGGCAGTGGCCGGATCTCAGCTCACTGCAAGCTCCACCTCCCGGGTTCACACCATTCTCCTGCCTCAGCCTCCCGAGTAGCTGGGACTACAGGCACCAGCCACCTCACTCGGCTAATTTTTCATACTTTTTTTTAGTAGAGACGGGGTTTCACCATGTTAGCCAGGAAGGTCTCGATCTCCTGACCTTGTGATCCGCTCATCTCGGCCTCCCAAAGGGCTGTGATTACAGGCTTGAGCCACCGCTCCCGGCCTTCTCTCCAGTTTATATGTGAAGATATCTCCGAAGTCCCCACAAGCCTGAATGTGCTCCCTAATGTCCCTTCACTTTTCCGTCCATTATGCAGTTTCAAAACTGCACAAGAGAAAAAATTTTTATCTGTGGGAGATGAGTAGATATATCTACCACAACACAGTTTCACAGAAAGCTTCTTTTAAGTTTTTGTCTGAGGATATTTCCTTTTCCACCATAGCAGTCTGTATGTTCTCGAATGTCCCCTTGTAGCTTTTTCTCCAAATGGGATTCATCAATCTTCTAGGAGAAAAGAAGTATAACCCTGTGAGTGCAATGCACATGTCACAAAGCAGCTCCTCGGAAATCTGCTCTCCGGTATTTGTCTGAAGATGTTTCGTTTTTCACCAAAATCCTCAGAGCGTTACAGCATATTAATTCACAGAGTAAACAAAAACAGCGTTAGAATACTGCCCAATGAAAACCGAAGCTTAACTCTGGGAGTGGACTTCACGTGACAAAGAGCATTTTCACAGAAAGTTTTCTTCTGTTTTTTATCGCAGGGTATTTCTTTTCAGCATGTTGTTAAGAGTGTTCCCAAATGTCCTTTCTCAGGTTCCACAGAAATAGTGAGTTCAAACTGCTCAATCCAAAGTATGATTTAATTCTGTGAAATGCATACACACATTACAAAGCAATTTCTCCAAAAGATTCCGTCCAGTTTTCATCGGAAGGCATTTCATTTCTCACCACAAGACTCTGGGTGCCACTTAATATCCCTTCACAGATTCTTCAAAGGCAGAGTTTCCAAACAGGGCAACATAGTGCAACTTTAACTCTCTGAAATGCATACACACGTGGGAGCGCAGTTTATTGGATTCCTTTTTTCTGGGTTTTATTTCAGGATATTTCATTTTTCGCCATAGTCTTCAATGGGCTGCAAAATGTCACTTTTTCAGTTTACAGTAACAGTGTTCAAACACTGCCTTAGGAGAAAAGAGGTATAAATCCCTGAGTGGAATGCACACATCTCAAAGCACTTTCTGAGACAGCTTCTCTCGAGTTTCTACCTAAAGATATCTCCCTTTTACCCGTACGCATGAATGTCCTGCAGAACGTCCCTTCGCAAATCCGTCCAAGGCACACTTTCAAAACTGCGTAAAGGAAAGAAAGTTTTATCCATGTGAAATGAATGGACATATCTATCACAAAGCAGTTTCACAGTAAGCTTCTTTCCATTTTCTGTCTGAGGATAGTTCCTTTTCCACCATAGCCTTTCATATACACCCGAATATCCCCTGGTCGCTTTTTCTCCAAGCGTGATTTCCCATTCCCCTATGAGAAAAAAAGTATATCTCTGTTAGTAGAATGCACACGTCACATGGCTGCTCCTCGGAAGTCTTCCTCCAGTATCCATCAAAAGATATTTCCATTTCCACCAGAATTGTCAAATCACTTGCAAGTATCCCAGAGCTGATTAACCTAAAACATTGTTAGAATACTGCTCATTGAAAACAAAAGCTTAACTGTGCGAGTGGAATTCAAGCAACCTAGAGAAGTTTCACAGACATTTTCTTTGTGACGTTTAACGGATGGTATTAATTTTTCAGCATATTATTAAGAGCGTTCCCAAATATCCTTTCTCAGGTATCACAGAAAGAGCGATTTAAAACTGCTCAATCCAAAGAATGATTTAACTCTATGAGATGATTATACACATCACAAAGCAGTTGCTCTGGAAACTTCTCTGCAGTTTTCATCAGAAGACGTTTCCTTTCTCACTGCAAGCCCAGGGGAACTACTTAATATCCCTTCACAAATTCCTCAAAGACAGAGCTTCCAAACTGTGCAACGTAGTGTAAGCTTTAACTCTCTGAAATGAATGCACACGTCAGAGAGGAGTTTCTTAGAGCGCTTGTTTCCTGGTTTTAATTCAGGATATTTCACATTTCACCAACATCTTCAATTCGCTGCAAAATATCCCTTTTTCAGTTTTACCAGAAGAGTGTTCAAAAAGTGCCTTATGAGAAAAGAGATATAATTCCCAGAGTGGAATGCACACATCACAAAGCAGTTTCTTAGAAAGCTTCTCTCCAAGTTTTATGTGAACATATCTCCTATTTCACCACAGGCCTGAATATGCTCCCTAATGTCCCTTCGCATTTCCGTCCATTACATAGTCTCAAAACTGTGTAATAGAAAATAGTTTTATCTATTGGAGGTGAATAGACATATCTACCACAACACAGTTGCAAAAAAGCTTCTTTCCAGTATTTGTCAGGTGATATTTCCTTTTTCACCATAGCAGTACCTATATTTCCGAATGTCCCCTTGTAGCTCTTTCTCCAAATGGGATTCCCCAATCTTCTAGGAGAAAAAAAGTATAACCCTGTGTTTGGAATGCACATGTCACAAAAGAGCTCCTCAGAAGTCTTCTCTCCGTTACGTTTCAGAAGATGTTTGCTTTTTTGCCGAAAGCCTCAGAGTGCTCCAGCATATCAATACATAGACTAAACAAAAACAGTGTTAGAATACTGCTCAATGAAAACGAAGCTTAACTGTGCAAGTGGACTTCATGTGACAAAGAGCAGCTTCACAGAAAGTTTTCTTCTGCTTTTTATCGTAGGGTATTTCTTTTTCAGCATATTCTTAAGAGCGTTCCCAAATGTCCTTTCTCAGGTTCCACAGAAACAGTGAGTTCAATACTGCTAAATACAACGAATGATTTAATTCTATTAGATGCGTACACACATTACAAAGTAGTTACTCTGAAAGATTCTGTCCAGTTTTCATCTGAAGGCATTTTTTTTCTCACCACATGTTTCTGGATGCCACTTAATATCCCTTCACAGATTCTTCAAAGACAGAGTTTCCAAGCGGGGCAACGAAGTGTAAACTTTAACACTCTGATGAGTGCACATGTCATAGCGCAGTTTCTTGGAATCCTTCTTTCTGGGTTTTATTTCAGGATATTTCACTTTTTGCCATAGTCTTCAATGCGCTGAAAAATGTCACTTTTTCAGTTTTACCAGAACAGTGTTCAAACACTGAATTATGAGAATAGACGTATAAATCCCTGAGTGGAATACCCCCATCTCAAAGCACTTTCTCAGACAGCTTCTCTCCAGTTTTTATCTGAAGATAACTCCGTTTTCACCGTACGCCTGAATGTCCTGCATAACGTCCCTTCGTGAATCCATCCATGATGCAGTTTCAAAACTGCATAATAGAAAGAAAGTTTTATCCATGGGAAATGAATAGACATATGTATCACAAAGCAGTTTCATGGAAAGCTTCTTTCCAGTATTTGTCTGAGGATAGTTCCTTTTTCACCACAGCATTTCACATACACCCAAATGTCCCCTGGTCGCTTTTTCTCCAAACAGGATTTCCCATTCCTCTATTAGAAGAAATGTATATCTCTATGAGTCGAATGCACACGTCACCAGGCCACGCCTCGGAAATCTTCCTCCAGTATCTATCTAAAGATATTTCCGTTTTCACCGGAAGCCTCAAATTGCTCACAAGTATCCCTTAGCTGATTAACCTGAAACATTGTTAGAATACAGCTCAATGAAAACAGAAGCTTAACTGTGCGAGTGGAATTCACTTGATTTAGAGTAGTATCACAGAGTGTTTCCTTCTCTTTTTTATTGGAGGGTGTTTCTTTTTCACATATTCTTGAGAACGTTCCCAAATGTCCTTGCTCAGGTTCCACAGAAGCAGAGATATCAAAATGCTCAATACAAAGAATTATTTAACTGTATGAGATGATTACACACATCACAAAGCAGTTGCTCTGAAAATTTCTTTGCAGTTCTCATCGGAAGACGTTTCCTTTCTCACCTCAAGCCCAAGGAACCACTTAATGTCCCTTCGCAAATTCCTCAAAGACAGAGCTTCCAAACCGGGCAACGTAGTTCCAGCTTTATCTCTCTGAAATGAATGCACACGTCAGAGAGGAGTTTCTGAGAATGCTCCTTTCCTAGTTTTATTTCAGGATATTTCACATTTCCCCAAAGTCTTCAATTCATTGCAAAATATCCCTTTTTCAGTTTTACAGAAACATTGTTAAAAAGTGCCTAATGAGAAAAGAGGTATAAGTCCCTGAGTGGAATGCAGACATCACAAAGAATTTTCTCAGAAAGCTTCTTTGCAGTTTTTATGTGCAGGTATCTCTTAATTCCCCACTGGCCTGAATGTCTCCCTAATGTACCTTCACGTTTCCATCCATTATGCAGTTTGAAAATTGAGTAATAGAAAAAAATTTATCTATGGGAGGTGAAAAGACATATCTACCACAACGCAGTTTCACAGAAAGCGTCTTTCCAGTTTTTGTCTGAGGATAGTTCCTTTTTCACAATACCGTTTCATATACACAGGAACGTCCCCTGATCGCTTTTTCTCCAAATGGCATTTCCCATTCCTCTATGAGAAGAAAAGCATATCTCTGTGAGGGCAATGCACACACCACAAGGCCGCTCCTTGGAAATATTCCTCCAGTGTCTATCTAAAGATATTTCCGTTTTAACCAGAATCCTCAAATCGCACCCGAGTATCCCTTAGCTGATTAACGTAAAACGTTGTTTGAATACTACTCAATGAAAACAGAAGCTTAACTGTGCGAGTGGGATTCAAGTTACCTAGAGAAGTTTCACCGACAGTTTCCTTGTGGTGTTTATTGGATGGTATTTCTTTTTCAGGATATTATTAAAAGCGTTCCCAAATGTCCTTACTGAGGTATCACAGAAACAGCGATTTAAAACTGCTCAATCCAAAGAATGATTTAACTCTATAAGATGAATACACACATCACAAAGCTGTTGCTCCGAAAGTTTCTCTCCACTTTTCATCAGAAGACGTTTCCTTTCTCACCACAAGCCTCCAGGTGTCACTTACTATCACTTCACAATTTCCTCAAAGACAGAGTTTCTAAACTCTCCCACTTAGCATAGTTTTAACACTCTGAAATGAATTGTCATGTCAGAGAGCAGTTTCTTGGAACACTTTTTTCTGCGTTTTATTTTTGGATATTTCAAATTTCGCCAGAGGCTTCAATAAGATGCAAAATATCTCTTCTTTACTTTTACTGGAACAGTGTTCTAACACTGCCTTGTGAGAAAAGAGGTATAACTCTCTGAGTGGAATGCACATATCACAAAGCAGTTTCTCAGAAAGTTTCTGTACAATTGCAATCTGAAGTTTCCTCCTGTTTCCCCAACAGCCTGTATGTGCTCCCGAATGACCCTTCGCAAATCCCTCCATGATGCAGTTTCACAACTGCATAATAGAAAGACAGTTTCATCTATGTGAGATGAATAAACATATCTGTCACAAAGCAGCTTCACAGAAAGTTTCTTTCCAGTTTTTGTCTGAGGATATTTCCTTTTCCACCATAGCAGTAAATACACTCCTGAATATCCGCGGTAGCTATTTCTACCAACGGGATTCCATAAACCCCTATGAGAAGAAGAGTTGAACTCTGTGTTGGAAATTCTTACGCCACAAAGCATTTCTTCATCAATCTCATCCCGATTATCTATAGGAAGATGTTTCCATTTTCATCGTTAGCCCCAAAGCACTCCCGATTACCCCTTAGCTGACTCACGTAAAACCATGTTAGGATACTGCTCAATTAAAACAGAAGATTAACTGTGCGCCAAAAAAAGCCCAGGACCAGATGGATTCACAGCTGAATTCTACCAG
>NW_022308528.1:0-1625 GCF_002776525.5 Piliocolobus tephrosceles
TTTTCACTTCATTTTGAGAAGGAGTCTTGCTCTGTCACCCAAACTGGGGTGCAGTGATGTGATCTCAGCTCACTACAACCTCTGCCTTCTGGGTTCAAGTGATTCTCCTACCTCAGCCTCCAGAGTAGCATTACAGGCACCTGCCATCATGCCCGGCTAATTTTTGTATTTTTGGAGACATGGGGTTTCACCATGTTAGCCACCTGACCTCAGGTGATCCACCTGCCTCAACCGCCCAAAGTGTGAGCCACCACGCCCAGCTGTAATTTTCACTTATGATGGATATCCATGGAACTGAGTAAGATCTAAGTTACTTTGAAAAAAAACTTCATTGTTAAAAAGTATAACATTGATAAAATTTATGCACAGATATGATTTATTACAGCATAATTGGTAAATCCAAGAAATCAAAACCACCAGCAACAGAGAATAGGTAGGTTAGTTATGGTACATCTATATAATGGGTACTGTGCAGCTATAAAAAGAATGAGGCAGGTCTCTATTTTCATGTCAGAATGTATCTATAGAATACTGTGGGATGAAAAAAAAAGACAGTCAAAATGTACCGAATAATTCCATGTTTTGCTTATAAAAAATGGAATTGAACTGTTTACAAAAAGATCTAGAATTTTATATATTTTAGTCCTGAGGAGTAGAAACAGAGGAGAGGGAGAAGGGAAGTGTTTTACAACTGGCTTGTGTTATATTGCTTTATTTTTATTTTTATTTTTTGAGATGGAGTGTCACTGTGTCATCCAGGCTGGAGTGCAGTCGTGTGATTTTGGCTCATTGCAACCTCTGCCTCCTGGGTTCAAGGGATTCTCCTGTCTCAGCTTCCTGAGTAGCTGGGATTACAGGTACGTGCCACCACCCCTAGCTAATTTTGGTATTTTTAGTAGAGATAGTTTCACAATATTGGCCAAGATGGTCTTAAACTCCTGGCCTCAAGTGATCTGCCTGCCTCAGCCTCCCAAACTGTTGGGATTACAGGTGTGAGCCATCATGACTGACCCTTATATTGCTTTAATATATCAAAAAGTCAACAGAAGTTCTATTAACTTTTCTTTCTTTTTTTTTTTTTTTGAGACAAAGTCTCGCTTTGTCACCCAGGCTGGAGTGCAGTGGTGTAATCTCGGCTCACTGCAAGCTCTGCCTCCTGGGTTCACACCATTCTCCTGCCTCAGCCTCCTGAGTAGCTGGGACTACAGGCACCCACCACCATGCCCAGCTATTTTTTTGTATTTTCAGAAAAGACGGGGTTTCACGGTGTTAGCCAGGGGGGTCTCGATCTCCTGACCTTGTGATCCACCTGCCTCGGCCTCCCAAAGTGCTGGGATTACAGGTGTGAGCCACCGCACCTGACCCTATTAACTTTTCATTGGAAAAGGTAACTTTTTGAAAACTTACTAAAAAATGTTTTCCTTTTAAATATTCACAAGTTAGATTACCTGAGCCCGAGAAAGTTGTAGTCCAGGAGTATAAAATATTTCTTCCAAATCCTTTTCAAAAAGGTAACCACAATGACTTTGATCAAAATAAACAAAAGCCATGAACAGATCTCTGTTAATTGTGATTATCTGAGTCTTTTCTTTTTCCTAAGAAAATGGAGAAGTAGAAGACATAGT
>NW_022308530.1:0-1654 GCF_002776525.5 Piliocolobus tephrosceles
GGACTGGCTGCCACCTGATGGCTGACAGAGCAGAGGCTTGAGGAAAAGTAGATGGCACTGAGGCTTTACCTCTAGGGTAGAAGACATGAGGTACACTGACCATCAGTGAGTGAGGTCAGTGGCTGGACCAGCGGCTCCGGGCACACCCTTGCAGAGTTGGCTGGTTGCAAGCCAGCTTGGCCTTGCCTGGTGTGCACAAGCCTCAGTGCAACAACTGTCTTACAAATGGAGTCATATAGAGGAAATGAACAGCAGGCTCAGGAGCAGGGTGTGCGCTGCCTTTAGGGCTCCAGTCACTTCCTCAGGGCTCAGATGGCACTGCGGGCTTCTTCATTGTGAAGAGGTAGATCAAGGCTATCTTGAGGGGGACTTTATATTCAAGTGCAGAAAGCCGCCAGGATTTCCTCCCACGGGACTAGTCCTTCTGTGGCCCTGGCGAGACTTAGAATTTGGCCTCAGGCAGGACAAGCTCACTCAGAGCAACACTTTGGTACCTGTATTCTGTGCATGCCAGGCAAGCCCAAGCTGGCTCAAAGAGCAACCAGCCACCTCTGCAAGAGTGCCCCTGGAGTGGGTGGAGCAGCCACCAACCTTACCCACTCAAGGAAGCAGGGATGGCCAGATTCCAACAGACTGAGTGGCTGCCACCTGATGGCTGATGGAGCAGAGGCCTGTGGCTCCTGGCACACCCTTGCAAAGGTGGCTGGTTGCTCTTTGAGCCAGCTTTGCCTTGCCTGGCATGCACAAGCCTCAGTGCAACAATTGTCTTACAAATGGAGCCATATAGAGGAAATGAGCAGCAGGCTCAGGAGCAGGGTATGCACTGCCTTTGGGGCTCCAGTCCATGCCTCAGGGCTCATACAGCACTGCGGGCTTCTGGTTTTAAAGAGGCAGACCACAGGCCTTCTTGAGAAGGACTTCCTGTTCCAAAACAGAAAGCAGCCAGGATTACCACCCAGGGGACTCGGCCTTCAGTGGCCTTGACCAGGCTTAGAATTTGGCCCAAGGCAGGACAAGCTCACTCAGAGCAGCATTTTGGTAGTTGGGGCCTCTGCAGCCAGGCAAGGCCAAGCTGGCTCAAAGAACAACCAGCCACCACTGCAATGGTGCACCTGGAACCGGTGGACCAGCCAGCAACCTCAGCTACTGAAGGAAGCAGGAATGGCCAGATTCCAACAGCCTGAGTGGCTGCCACCTGATGGTTGATGGAGCAGAGGCCCGAGGAAAAGCAGATGACACTGAGGCCTTGCCGCTAGGGTAGAAGAAATTATGTACCTTGACCGAGAGCGAGTGAGGTTGGTGGCTGATCCACCAGCTCCTGGCACACCCTCGCAGAGTTGGCTGGTTGCTCTTTGAGCCAGCTTGACCTTGCCTGGCATGCACAAGCCTGAGTGCAGCAATTGTCTTACAAATGGAGCCACATAGAGAAAGGAGCAGGAGGCTCAGGAGCAGGGTGTGTGCTGCCTTTAGGGCTCCAGTCAGTTCCTCAGGGCTCATATGGCACTGCGGACTTCTTCGTTGCCAAGAGGCAGACCACAGACCGTCTTGAGGAGGACTTTATGTTCAAGTGCAGAAAGCAGCCAGGATTTCCACCCAGTGGACTCGGCCTTCTGTGGCCCTGGCCAGATTTAGAATTTGGCCCCAGGCAGGACAA
>NW_022308531.1:0-19587 GCF_002776525.5 Piliocolobus tephrosceles
TCCCAGTACAACTTGACTTACAAATGCAGACTGCGTCAGACATGGGCTATGCATGGTAGTTTGCCACACCCTGTTTTAGAAAGCTCAGGTTTGTGATATGATGGAGAATGCCTCTGAGAGCTCTTGTTTTAAATGGTAGAGTGAACATACACTGCAGTTCTATCCTGCTTGACCCAAGCCCTTGATAGTGAAAAGTAGAAAAGATAGATAGTAAATAGATAGATGACAGGCAGGTAGATAGATGATAGATAAAGAAAATACATAGCTGTTCCAGAAAACAGAAAGGGATAACTTCATGAACCAAAAAGAAAGTAATATACTTTAGAAAGGAAGCAGGCTGGAAAATCCACAGTTGCAAAGCAAATAAAATTTCCAATTGCCTCTTTGAATCCTTTCCTGGAAGTAGTCACAGCTGACTTCCTCCTCTGTTTTTTGTTTGTTGCTTGCTTTTTTGTGGTGTTTTTGTTGTTGTTGTTGTTTGCTTTTTTTAAAAAAAAGAGACTGAGGCAGGAAAATCACTTGAACCCCGGAGGTGGAGGTTGCGGTGAGCCCAGATTGCATCATTGCACTCGAGCCTGGGCGACAAGAGTTAAACTCTGTCTCAAAATAAATGAATAAATAAATAAAACAAGAAATATATATATTTATGTCTAAATATAGAATTATAATACATAAATGTGTATATAAATATACATTTATTATAAATTTATTAATATATGAAATATGTTTATTTCTGAGACAGGATCTGGCTCTGTCACCCAGGCTGGAGTGCAGTGGCACTATCATAGCTCATTGGAGCCTTGAACAGATGGCTCAAGCGATCCTCCCACCTCAGCCTCCTGAGTGGCTAGGATTGCACGCACACAACACCATGCCTAGCTAATTTTTAAAATGTTTTGTGGAGACAGGGTCTTCCTTTTTAGCCTATGCTGGTCTTGAACTCCTGGGCTCAAGTGATCTTCCTACCTCAGGCTTCCAATGTGTTAGACGTGGGCCACTGCATCTGGTCTAATGCATTTTTTAATTTGCGTGTTTATATTATTTAATATTTTTAAGTACTGAATGTGTTGAGAAATCAACTTGCAGGATTCCCGAACAATGGACGGTCAGCTCTCATGTCCTGGTTCATATCGCCCCAGCACACCACGGCTAGAAACCTTTCAGCCAACTTCCACTTATGTCTCCCGGGGCAGGACAATGTCACTTGGCCAATCCCCAAGAGGGACTCCGGGAAGGCAAGAAACTATTCTGTTCTTTATAATGGAACCTGACCAGGGAGAAGGCAGCTGGGAGGATCAGCTGGGCCCTCCAACCAGCAACGTCCAACATCGACCAACTGCCCTAGAGCTACACCGTGCTGGGCATTTGGGGCGCTGTTATGAGCAAGAGTTTCCATTTTTCTTCTCATGGGACCTTCATGCTAGTGGCAAGAGACAATTTTTTTTTTTTTTTTTTTTTTTTGAGACAGAGTTTTGTTCTTGTCACTCAGGCTGGAGTTCAATATTGTAATCTCGGCTCACTGCAACCTCTGCCTCCTGGATTCAAGCAGTTCTACTGCCTCAGTCTTCCGAGTAGCTGGGATTACAGGTATGCACCACCACCACGTCTAGCTAATTTTTGTATTTTCAGTAGAGATGGGATTTCACCACGTTAGCCAGGCTGGTCTGGAACTCCTGAGCCACTGCACCCAGTCAAGAGGGAGATTTTAAATCCATCAGCATAATTGTAATGAATGCCAGAAAGAAGAATGTATGTGATGGGGAGGGGACCTAAGTTATTGTCTCATATTTTAACACTTTCATAGGGAATAACTAAAAACTTAGAAGCTTAAAACAACACACACCTTTAAGCCAATTTTGGCAAGCTAGGAGTTGAGCACATTTTAGCGGGTCCAGTGTTTGGGATCTCACGCTAAGCAGCTGGGCTGCTTCCTCATCTGAGGCTCCACCAGGGCAGAATCCATTTCCAGGTCCGCTGAGGTTATTGACAGAATTCATTTCCTCGGACCCACTTGGAAAGGACCCAGCTTTTTGCTTCCTTGCCTATGGGGCCCCTCCAAAGGTCCGTTCTCAGCACAGCATCTCCCTCCTGCAGCACCTGCAGGCGGAACCTTTCTCTCTAGTGTGCGAAGGTGATGCACTGTGACAGTTACATCCCATTGCTTTTGCCAGGCTCTATGGGTTAGAAGCCAGTCACCGGTTTTGCTTGTACCCAAGGTCAGGAAGTCTATGCAAGGGCATAGGTTATTGGGGGTTCAGTCACTTTAGGGTGTGGCTGCCACCACAGAACTTGGTGAGAATTTAAGGGTTGGTAGGAGCTGGCCAGGTACAGGGGTGAGGGTGTGTCAGGCAGGGCTGAGGGCATGGAGGAGGATGCAGAGGCCTGCACCCTGGAATGTCCTTTCACTTCCTGAGATTTTGTTCTCCTGATCCCTGAGTACATCCCAGAACACGGTGGGGCCCTAGCAGGGGAGAAGTAGGGAAGCATGTGTTGTTCATCTGGGGACCTCGTTAGGCAAATCAGATTAGGGGCCAGGCTTTCAGTGGTGGGTGCGAGCGTGGGAGTGATGAATGTGCAGGTGTGTGTGGGAAGAGCGATGGGGATGGGGTCAGCCCCAGCCACCATGAAGGCCTTAACTGTGCATCCACCCATCCCAGCAGCCTCCCTGAGTGAGTGATTTCAGGGTTCAGGTCCTGTTTTGCACATGGAATTGAATCAGAGTGGGACACTGCCTTGCCTTAGAGAGGTCACACTTCGTCTTCTTTTTTTGTGTTTGTTTGTTTGGTTGGTTGGTTTTTAATTTGCAACAGAGTCTCACTCTGTTGCCCAGCCTGGAATGCAGTGGTGTGACCTTGGCTGACTGCAACCAGTGCCTCCCAGGTTCAAGCAATTTTCTTGCCTCTGCCTCCTGGGTAGGGTAGCTGGGATGATAGGCACGCATTACCATGCCTGGCTAATTGTTGTATTTTAGTTTCACCATATTTACCAGGCTGCTCCCAGTCTCCTGGCCTCAAGCGATCTGCCTGCCTCAGCCTTCCAAAGGGCTGTGACTACCGACGTAAGCCACCACACCGGGCGAGAGGTCACACTTCATGCCAAGTGGGTGGCAGCCACTCAGCACCCCAGCTGGCACTGGGAGTGAGGGTTGCTCAGCGTCCTAGGAAGGCAGAGGGCTGCATGAGAGGTTCGAGGAGGAAGGACTGGAGGAGGATTTGAGATTTTCACCTCTGCAGTTGGGTGGATGGAAGGGCTGTTTACAGAGAATCACAAGAATATGGATGAGCAAGTCAGGGCACTAACAAAGCACTCTGTTTTGGCCCACAGAAAATTTGAGATGCTTCCCTGTGTCCAACTGGGGCTTTGGGAAAGGTGAGGGCTGGGCATCTGACTGGGATAGATGTCTCTGGCAGGCAGCAGAGCATGTGGATAGTTTGTGAAGCCCGGAAGGGCGTGAGATTTCCTGTTGCAGTGCCCACTGCAAATGGAAGGGCATTTGGCCTGAGCCCAGACATACACAAGTTGGGCAGTGAACGGGGTGGGTCCCCGGTACCCACAGAGGAGCAGCTGTGGAGGTACAGGAAAACCAAGGGTGTGGAGTCACATGATGCAGGAAGCTCAAAGAAGATGAGGAAAGAGGTTTTAAAGACGATCAGGGCTGGGGACAGTGGTTCATGCCTGTAATCCCAACACTTTGGGAGGCTGAGATGAGAGGATAGCTTGAGGCCAGGAGTTTGAGATCAGCCTGGGCAATATAGTTAGACCTCATTTCTATAAATAAATGAATACGATTGGTACTTGGCATTTCAGTCGAGGAGAAGCAAACACATGAAAGCTCTGAGGCAGGAAAGGGAAGTGATTTGTTCTCGCTCCTGGTTCCTTTATCAGACCTTAAAGAGATGCAGAGGCATTTCAGGTACTCCTTGGCCGAGCTCCTTCAGGGAAGGCCTAAGTTCGCTTCTACTTCCCATCTATTATTATTATTTTTGATTTTTATTTTTTTTTTGGAGACAGAGTCTCACTCTGTCGCCCAGGCTGGAGCGCATGCAATGGCACCATCTCAGCTCACTGTAACCTCCTCCTCCCGGGTTCAAATGATTCTCCTGCCTCAGCCTTCCCAGTAGCTGGGACCACAGGTATGCGCGACCACGATCGGCTAAGTTTTTGTATTTTTAGCAGAGATGGGGTTTCATCTTGTTGGCCAGGCTGGTTTCAAACTCCTGGCCTCAAGTGATCCACCTGCCTTGGTCCCACAAAGTGCCGGGATTACATGCGTGAGCCACCGCACCCGGCCCTACTTCACTCCTACCGCCCATCATAGGTGCTTCCAAATGTTTGCTGAATGACAAGGTGAACGAGTGAATGGGACTACGTGACTTCGGGCAGCAGGCAATCCTATTCCTTGGACCTCAGTTCCACTTTTTGTAAAGCAAGCCTGTCTCTCCCTCTCTGGCCTAAAAGTCTGAGTTATGGGCTTGAGATGAGCGTGTCCTGTAGAGCAGACTCCAGGTGGACGTTGAGCTGGGTCTTCTAGGAGGCCAGGATCCGGCCAGCTCTTGGCTCCGGTCCTCTCGCGAGACCCCGCGTGCCCAGTCCCACCGCCCGACCCAACCTCCCTCTGTTACCTAAGGCCCCGCCCTCTCTGCACAGCCTGCTCCTCATTGGCTGGGGGCGGGGCGGCGGGCGGGGCTCTCTACACCAGCGTGGTGTGTGTCCCGGCCTCAGCCCAGCGCCAGCTGCAGCTCCTTGATCCCAGGATCCTGAGATGGGAACACGGGCTGAAGCGGCGGCGGCGGCCCCGCCCGGGGGCTCCCTTGTTGAGGCCGCGACGGGGTTTCCGGACCGGGCGGGGGTCTCTGCGCCGGGCGTGGCGGCTCCGAGCTGGGCTCCGCAGGGTCCGGGGTCGGGATCCCGGGTCCCTGCGCCTGGGTTTTGTCTCCGCCTCGGGTGGGCCAGCGCGGGGTCCCCGGCGGCCTGCGGGTGCGGGCCGGTCCCCACTGCTCCCCGGCTCCCCGCGTCTGCCGCGGGGGGGACTGCATGGACCCGGGCGCTGGCTTCTGCCCGGTCCTCCGCGGCCTGGCTCGTCCCCACGTGCGGCAGAGTGGGCCCTGCATGGACCCACTCATGGAACGGGGTCCGGGTCACCGCGTGTGGAGACTCCAACGTCCTCCCCGCCCTCCCTCGCAGTGAGGCTGCTTCGCCAGACTCACCGAGGGGACTGCGCTGCGCGGACCCTCAGACGAGGGAGTCCGTGACTCTGGGTGGGGGCTCTTTCCTGGCCCCTCATGATGGCTTCCTGAGTGTTTTGTCACTTATATAGGTGGCTGCGTGGACCCGCGCGCGTGGGTCCTGGCTGCCCTGCTAGTGGGGCTGTGCGCTGCCCCGTGACTTGTCTGGGTCGACCCGCCTGGGACGCGCGTGTAGTGGGGGTCTGTGCGCGGGGTGCGCAGTTGCTGGGGGCGCACTGCCCCCGCTTCATGATTTATCCTCTCACTTGCTGGGCGGGAGAAAGTGGAAGGCGCGGGCCCGGAGCTGTCACGCAGCGGCCTCACCGACCTCTGCCCAGGCCAGCGGGTCCTGGGGAGCGAGGGGTTTGTCACCGCGGGTCCCACCGCCGCACTTCCTGCTCTATCCTTTGGCTGGGCTCTGATTGGTGAGAGCAGGGCTCTTCTGCCTGGCGCTTCTTGATTTCTTCCGTTAGTAATGGGAAGAAAAAAAAATCTGGAAAGCCAGATTGAACTTTGTGGCCCTCAGCGCCTGGAGAGTGGAAGAAACTCTCCCAAGAATTTGGCGGGCTGAAAATATGTTTCAAGCAGGAGCATCCACACCCACGGAATGAGGCCAAGGCAGTTACAGTTAGAGGTCAGATTTATGAGGGGGGAGCCAAGGTGAGGTCCATAGGCGGGGAGACTCCGACCTCAGCTTGTTTGGGAGACCTGATGCTGCCCCTCAGACGCATATTTCTCAGCCACCAGAGAAAGTGGAATCACTCCTTAGTGAATGCTTTCATCAAACTTTTGAAAAACCTGTAATGTCCCAGAAAGCAAAATCGAATTTAACAGTTTTCCCCTTTTAAGGGTGTTAAACGTCCTGGAGACAAACAGCAGAAGGCTCAAGGAGTCCAAATACTCAACCTGAAGTTCTTTCTGAACAAGAGATGGTGTATAAGTGACAGGCATACGAGACAAAACTGAACTAATCACTGCAGCTGTGGCTCCTAGCCCTGTAGCATGTCATGCAGGCCCTTTTGCCTTCTCTGCCCTCTGCTGTCCCAGACCCCAAGGCTACAGCCCACCTCCAGTCATCAGCTCCTGCCGACCCATTGCTATGAACTCTGATTCGGTGGCTCCCTTCTCTCTGAAGTTTTGCTTGTTCTCCTGAAGTCCTGGTCTTTAAGAGCTTATGATCTGCAGGGACAGATTGGCTTTGGGCAGTACATAGTTAACTGTAGCACAGCTTGAACAATACTCTGATAGAGATGGGCAGGCAGTTTGTACATGCGGGTAAGTGCGAGGTCCTTTTTCAATACCATGAATCCAAGTATTCATGCTATTTAAAATCTGCAATTCTTTGACTCTCCAGAGGGTTTTTAGATTAATTTTTTTTCTCTTACTTCCTAGTGTTTGTTGCATAGTTCAGAGTACTGGATGAAAACTTACCAGGTCTGCTGGGTGCTGTGGCTCACGCCTGTAATCCCAGGACTTTGGGAGGTCTAGGCAGGTGGATCACTTGAGGTCAGGAGTTCGAGACCAACCTGACCAACATGTCTCTACTAAAAATAGAAAAATTAGTTGGGCGTGGTGGTGGGCTCCCGTAATCGCAGCTACTCAGGAGACTGAGGCAGGAGAATAGCTTGAACCCAGGAGGCAGAGGTTACAGTGAGTGAAATGGCTCCTCTGCACTCCAGCCTGGGCCATAGAGTGAGACTTCCTATCAAAACAAAAACAGAAACAATGTACCGGGTCTACCACAGGCTCTGGAATTTTCCTGGAAGGTCTTCTCTTCTGGGCTTCATTTTTCTCACTTTTGAGGATCGTAAACCACATAATTTCCAAGAATTTTTGCCCTACGCCTTTAATTCTTTCAAGCAAATATAGCAGAGAAAAATTCTCTTCCCCGCAATGGTATAAGGAAGTCTCTCACAGAAGGGGACACTTGGGTATGGAGAAGACACTGGGTGTGTGTGTGTGTGTATATATATTTTGTTTGTTTGTTTGTTTTTTGGAGTCGGAGTTTTGCTCTGTTGACCAGGCTGGAGCGCAGTGGCAGGATCTCCGCTCACTGCAAGCTCCGCCTCCTGGGTTCACTCCATTCTCCTACCTCAGCCTTTCTAGCAGCTGGGACTATAGGCGCCTACCACCATGCCCTGCTAATTTTTTGTATTTTAGTAGAAACAGGATTTCACTGTGCTAGCCAGGATGGTCTCCATCTCCTGACTTCGTGATCTGCCCGCCTCGGCCTTCCAGAGTGCTGGGGATTACAGGTGTGAGCCACTGTGCCTGGCCGACAGAGGATATATTTTTGAGCTCTACATTTCAGAGTTCTTTTCTCTAGCCCTGGCCTGGGTCCCAAACAGGGAACTTAATTCACTCTATCACTGAAGTATACTCTTGCTTTGATGCCATTGGTATGTTGTCCTAGAGATTTGCTGTAGCTGCCAGGAGCGTTTCATAATTAAGAACTGATGCAACCTCTCTTTTGTCAGTTTATGAGTCTATAAACCATCTTGTTTCCTTTCGTATTATCTCCCTGGAACTGGAAGGTCAGAGATGAAGTTTTCTTAGATTCTAAGTCTCAGTCTTTGGTATCTACCTTTGTCTGTCTCCCATGTCACCTGCTGTTTTTTTTTTTACCACCTGTTTTTCATTTTAATGTTTTTATTGGATAGGTGTCTATTATTGCAGGCTACCTCAAAACATTTTGGGGTGTTGATAGGATATAAGTATGAATAATATGTAAAAGATAACTTATTCTAGTTCTTTTGAGCAGAGGATTTGGTTTCGATATGTGGCCCTATTAAAGCTTTTGTTAAGTCCAAGTACTTTCTGAACTTCAGTTCCCTCACCTGTAAAATGGAGTCATTTGTTAGTAATACCTGTTCTGCCTAACTCAGGAGATTGTTTTGAGGATGAAATGAAATCATGAGTGTAATGGAATTTTGTAAATTTTAAATGAAATATTGTATTACCTAAGATTTTTTTTTTAAACGCCGTATTAAGAATGGAATGAATCTGGGTTTTCCTTTGAAATCCCAAATGTTTAATGTACAGAGAAGTTTTAATGGGTCTGTTGGGGAGCTTCATTAGGATTGTTTTCTAGCTTTAATTGGCCGGTATTGTTTTATATTTTAGCATTTTGGGGGACCATCAAAATTTGTGTTTCAGTTATCATTAATATTTTACAAAGTTATTGAATGTGCATGATTTAGTCTTTAACAATCTCTTCAATTATTTACATTCCCATGTAAAAAATGAAGTAATGAGCGTCCATGTAAATAACATTCCCATGCTTTAATGAAGCATAATTTCTTGACATTGCAGTTTCTAAGTGCCCTCTCTTGAGGTTGGGAAAGCTAAAGGGCAGTTAAAGGGCAGTCAGAGGTCAAGGTCAGCAAAGCATCACCTTTGACATTTGAAATCCAGCAGCAGGTATCACAGTGAACCCCATTCCAACATCCAGGAAGTTTCTCTGCCCTGCCTCTCCTCCAGCCACCTGAGAATCTGTGTCTGCGGTGTTGGTCCTGCTTTCCTGTCTCTCCTCTGCCTTTTCTTTCTCTTCACCAACTTCTACCGAGTGCCTCTGATGTCCCAGACAGTGGCAGTGGGAGTACAAAGGCTAATAAACCCGGCCCTGGTCCTCAGAGAACTTAAATTTTCTGTGCAGATATTAAGTTCTACTGTCATATATAGTGTTGACAAACATTGATACAGATTTCCTGTGAAGTGCAGAAGCACCGTCATAGAAGCAGAGAAGCAGAGATGCAGAGGCAGCACTGGTGACTCACACATGGAGAGCTGGAGTTCTTGGTCTAGTGGGATAAACTGACCTGGACATCATTTCAGTGCAGCGGAGTAAGTGCTGGGATGGGCTCCCTCAGGACATCTGGGGCTGGGTTTGTCTGGTGTTTAGTCTCCTGCCTGGTCCTTAGAGTTTATCAGTAAGATGAGCATTGGGAGATTTCTAAGTCAAAAGAAAGGCAATCACTTACCTGAAACCTAAAATTTGTAGGTGTTCTGGGCCATTTGTAATTCACTGAATCTGCTTTGTCAGAGCAAGTCTATCATCTCTTTTGGATGGAGTGTGGCCAGCCCTGCCTTGTGATGTAAGGAAATCAGGAAACGCTTGTCAGGTGACAACACCGTGCCAGACACTCTTCTAGGGGTTTCCACGTAAATCATTGTATTCATTTCTGTTGCTGCTTTACCACATTTCCACGTATTTCATGGCTTAAAACAATTGAAATTGTATCATCTCACAGTTCTGTGGGGCAGAAGTCTGATGTGGGTGTCACTGGGCAAAAATCACCATGTAGTCTGGGCTGCATTCCTCATTGGAGAATTGTTTCCAAGTGCTTTTGGCCAAATATAGTTCCCTGTGGTTGCAGGACTGAGGTGTCTGTTCCCTTGCTGGCCATCTGTTGGGGGCTGCCCTCAGTTCCTGAGGCCTCCATCTAGTCTTTGCACGTGGTCCCATCAGCTCAGGACTAGCTGGGCCAGGGACCTGGTCAGGCTCTCCAGTTCCCCTGTGTGCATTTCTCTTCTTCCACTTGGAGAAAGTTCTATGCCCTATTTTAAAATACTTTTTGAGATGGAGTCTCGCACTGTTGGCCAGGCTGGAGTGCAGTGGCGTGATCTCAGCTCGCTGCAACCTCTGCCTCCGGGGTTCAAGTGATTCTCCTGCTTCAGCCTCCTGAGTGGCTGAGACTACAGGTGCCCGCCATAATGCCCAACTAATTTTTGTATTTTTAGTAGAGATGGGGTTTCACCATTTTAACCAGGGTGGTCTCCATCTCTTGATCTCGTGATCCGCCTGCCTTAGCCTCTCAAAGTGCGGAGATTACAGGCGTGAGCCACCTCGCCTGGACAGTTCTATGCTTTTAGAGGCTCATGGGATTGGATTGGACCTACCTGGATAGCCCAGCCTACTTCTCCTAAGGCCTGTGGCAAAGCGCTTTTGCTGCGTGACATAGTCACAGGTCTCGGGGGTTGGCATCCCCCACCACAGTTACCGACCCACTTACTACAGCAGCCTGGGAGGTGCTTTTCATTGCCTCTGGTTAACAGATACCTTTTTTTTTTTTTTTTTTTTTTTTTTTTTTGCAAATTGGCAGGAACATGAAGACCTTTCTTTTTTTTGTTTGTTTGTTTTTTTTGTTTTGTTTTGTTTTTTTTGAGATGGAGTCTCATTCTGTTGCCCGGGCTGGAGTGCAGTGGTGCGATCTTGGCTCACCACAACTTCCACCTCCCGGGTTCAAGCAGTTCTCCTGCCTCAGCCTCCTGAGTAGCTGGGACCACAGGCAAGTGCCCCCAAGCCCGGCTAATTTTTGTATTTTTAGTACAGACGGGGTTTCAGTATGTTGACCAGACTGGTCACAAACTTCTGACCTCGTGATCCACCCACCTTGGCCTCCCAAAGTGATAGGATTACAGGCATGAGCCACCGCACCCAGCCATGAAGATCCTTCTTAAATGAAAAAACCGTTCCTCTGACTTGATGTGAGGCTGTTGGTGAGACTGATAGCAGTGGAGACAGGTCCGTCAGAAATGGAGCTAAACTTTGTGTTTTGGAGTATTTTGATGGCCTGCCCTGATTATACCCATAATCAAAACCACCTGATTAAGTAAGTTTTGCTAAGAAGTCATTAGAGTAATTCCTCTAATGGAAGAAACACCCATATGGGAAATTTGGGACCTTGCCTTTTCAAGTTTTACACAAAGGACTCTCCATGGGTGAAAAGTACATGATTCCAGGTCCATTTCTAGAATGGAAACAGCTGCATCAGCCCAACAGCGATTCACATTCCTGAGTTTGAGAGAATCCGGTTGTTTCAAGGCTGAAGCCAAAAGCCCAATAAACAATGTTTGTACCTTTTTTCATAGTTAGGAATAAGGTGCATCCTGTGGTCAAGAAAATAACTGATGGTGGTCACCAAGTAGTTTAAAAGCAAGCAGGACCTCATTTTATCATGTGGGTGTTTTTGATTTTTTAAATGAAGTTTTTATTTTCCTGTGCAATAAATGACAAGCTCTGACTTGAAATACATTTCCTTTAATAAACCAGAATCTAGGGCCGGGCACGGTCGCTCACACCTGTAATACCAGACTTTGGGAGGCCGAGGAGGGCAGATCATGAGGTCAGGATATTGAGACCAACCTGGCTATAGTGAAACCCTGACTCTACTAAAAATACAAAAAATCAGCCGGGCATGGTGGCAGGCGCCTGTAGTCCCAGCTACTCGGGAGGCCGAGACAGGAGAATGGCGTGAACCTGGGAGGCAGAGCTTGCAGTGAGCTGAGATCCCGCCACTGCACTCCAGCCCGGACGACAAAGCAAGACGCTGTCTCAAAAAAAAAAAAAGAAAAAATAGAGAAATCAGAATCCATAATCCTAAGGTTCTTAACCCAGCTCTCAGAAATTTGTGACGTCCCCAAAATCCTGTGCAACAATTGTGTGTATATGCATCCATGTGTTTATCGGGAGATGATTTATAGCTCTCCATACATTTTCAAAGTGGTTGGATTCCAAAAAATGTTGGAATACGCCACTTGGGCCTGGTGTGGTGGCTCACACCTGTAATCCCAGCACTTAGGGAGGCTGAGGCAATAGGATCCACTGAGGTCAGGAGTTAAAGACCAGCAACATAGCCAGACCTCCAACTGTACCAAAAAAAAAAAAAAAAAAAAGGATGGACGTGGTGGTGCACACCTGTGGTTCTATCTGCTCTGGAGGTTGATCACCTGATCCCAAGAATTTGAGGCTGTAGTAAGTTATAATTGCACCACAACACTCCAGCCTGGGCAACAGAGGAAGACCCTCTCTCAAATAAAAACAAAAAACCATATCACTTAGTATCAGATTTTGTTTAAAAATTAAATACTCTTTTTTTTTTTTTTTTTTTTTTTTAGATGGAGTCTCGCTCTGTCACCCAGGCTGGAGTGCAGTGGCGTGGTCTCAGCTCACTGCGAGCTCTGCCTCCTGGGTTCACACCATTCTCCTGCCTCAGCCTCCTAAGTAGCTGGGACTACAGGTGCCCGCCACCACGCCTGGCTAATATTTTGTATTTTTAGTAGAGATGGGGTTTCATCGTGTTAGCCAGGATGGTCTTGATCTCCTGACCTCGTAATCTGCCCATCTTCGCTTCCCAAAGTGCTGGGATTACAGGTAAATATTCATTTTTAGCAAAGTTATACAGGCACACAGCTCTACGAGTCAGAAATTAACAAGACTTAGGAGAACACCCAGCAATCCCCTACCTTACGCTTCTCTACTCTGATCCCTGCTCCTGGGAGGTTACTGTGTTTATGTTTTAGCTGGTTCTTGTAGATTGTTTGAAGACAGGGAGATGGCCTACTGTGGAAGACAAGGATTCAGGTTGCTTACCCTCCCCGCTCTTCCTGTTGCCCATGTTTTTCTCCCCCATCCTCTCAGTATAATTATTGTGATAGTGAGGCCAGGCATGGTGGCTCATGACTTATCTCAGATTTTTGGGGGGCTGAGGCGGGCAGATCACTTGAAGCCAGGAGTTGAAGGCCAGCCTGGCTAACACAGTGAAACCTGTCTCTACTAAAAAATGCCAAAATTAGTGAGTTGTAGTATTGCACACCTGTAGTCCCAGCTACTCAGGAGGGTGAGGCACAGGAATTGCTTGAACCTGGGAGGTGGAGGTTGCAGTGAGCTGAGATCGCACCATGAGCTGAGATCGCACCACTGCACTCCAAACTGGGCAACAGAGGTAGACTCTGTCTCAAAAAAAATTATCATGATAGTGGGATACATAGTACAATAGTGTATCTATTTAGTATTCTTCCTGGTTTTTGGCCCGGAGCTTCTAAACCATTGTAACTTCCTGAGCGATAGGAACATCATTGGTTGTAATATTTGGTCTTAGGTTTCAATACCTGACACAAGAGCTTCTAAGACTTTTGGAATCTCTGGGGTGATAGGAGTGTCTTTTGTATGATAATGAGATGACAGGTGGCTTCGGGCCCCTGGACAGGTTCACGATCAGGGCCGGTTGCCAGAAAGATGAGTCATGATTAAAGAGTTGGATGTATCAGCCTCACCCCTACCTCTGGGAGGGGAGACGAGACAGGCTGGAGATTGAGCTAGTCACGGGTGGCCAATGACTTAATCATGTCTGTTTAAAACTCCATAAATCCCTCTAAATATTGGGTTTGGAGAGCTTCTGGTTTGCTGAACTCGTGCTGGGGAGGTGGCACTTCCAGGGATGGCATGGGAGCCCCGACCTCTCTGCCCCATGGTGTGCTCTGTGCGTCTCTTGCATTTGGCTGTTCCTGTGTTCTCTTCTTTGTAATAAACCGGTAGGAGTAAGTAAGTGCCAAGCACTTTGCGTCTGTCACTTCAGGTGTTGTGGGCAGTTGACCGGTTGAAGAATGCATTGCTGTTATGTGAGGAACATTGGCCTTTGAAAAAGCAGAACTAGTTCCACGTTCTTGCCTAGTAACTGTAACTATCATCTAGTTTGTAAAGGGGAATGCAGTTCACTGAAAACTTCTCATGACAGTAGGGAAAGGATTGGGATGTCTGCATTGGTTTGTGTCATATAGGTCATATGAAAGAGTATTTATGTTGGAGGGAGACTTTTCATCTCTCTAACTTTACTTTCACAAGACAATTCCATCGTGATTTGAAGATTTTTGAGTCAAAACTACATTGTTCTGCTATGTGTTTTGGGGCAAATTTATACGTACAATTTGCTTCAATATTTCAGATAATACAAGAATATATGTGTGGGGTAAAAATCTGAAATTTGCATTCCCCCTTCTCTAGAAGTAACCATTGTGAATAGTTAAGTCTGTATTCCAGCTATTTTGCATATTATAAATGCACTGTGAATGTATGAGTGTATATATACATGTATGTTTTATTTTTAGAGATGGAATATTGCTGTGTTGCCCATGCTAGTCTCAAACTCCTGGGCTCAAGTGACCCTCTCGCCTCAGCCTCCCAAAGTTTGGGAATTACAGGTGTGAGCCACCACGCCTGGCCTGCATGAGTGTATTTAGTAATTGCTAAGTTATTCTGTTCAATACGTGTCTGTTAAACTCCCCCATGTGCCAAGCATTGTTCTAAATACCTTTTACGCACTAATTCACTTAATTTTTAGAGCAGCTCTATTATTGTGGCCCTTTTACAGTGAGGAAACTGAACCACAGAGAGGCTGGGGACGTCGTCTAACATCACACAGCCAGTGGTGTTGGAATTGAGGTTTGAACCCAGACAGCTGGCTTCAGATCTCTTGGCTGTTATCATAGATGGCACACCCAAACCTTAGGGCCGCCTGCCAAGCCTTGCCTGAGGTCTGCCTGAGCTCTGTGAGAGCCATGTATGTGAGGTTTCTTTCCTTTTTAAGGGCACAAGTCTTGGAATTGTCCCAGACCCTGGTGGGACCTCTCGAGGACCAAAAACAGGGATTCTTCAAGCCTGCCCCAAGGCCAGATCTCTGATTTAGCTACTTGGAAGGTAGACGTGGAAGACAGTAATTTTGCCAGAACAAAAAGTCAGTATTGCTGGGCTGACTCGGCCAGATGCGGTGGCTCATGCCTGTAATCCCAGCACTTTGGGAGGCCAAGGCAGGTGGATCACCTGAGGTCGGGAGTTCGAGAGCAGCCTGGCCAACAAGTTGAAACTGTCTCTACTAAAAATACAAAAATTAGCTTGGCATGGTGTTGGGTGCTTGTAATCTCAGGTACTTGGGAGGCTGAGGCAGGAGAATTGTTTGAACCCGGGAGGCAGAGGTGGGAGTGAGCTAAGATTGCACCACTGAACTCCCACTTAGGTGACAGAGTGAGTCTCCATCTCAAAAAAAAAAAAAAAAAAAGAGGGAAGGGGAATAGCTGGGCTGACTCATCCTAGGGAAGAGGCCCTATAGCAGCCGTAGGACCTTGGGCACTTGGGTGGAAAAGAAGGAAGGAAAAGCTTCACCCATGGCGGTGACCTGGACTGCAGAAACCACACTAAACAGTCCACGTCCTGGAGCCTGGCCACCCCATTTGCTTCTCTTCTCCTTGGGTAGAGGGTGTGGGGAGCTTTCTACCCTGAAGGCTGAGCAGCGCAGCTTCTAACCAGGGTAGGCATTTGTCTGTCCCTGGGAATACAGACAGCATTCTCATAACCAGCCCAAATACTCCTGAACAGCTTTTTGTGGGGTGGGGCGGGGCGGGGCAGAGGGTCATTTTGACTCATAGGTACCTTTTCCACTTTCACTGCTGATAACCGTGTTACAGATTAAAGTTTTGTTTTTGATACTGAAGAGGGCTTAACAGAGTGAGCTATTATAGCACATCTAAGTCTGCTAAAATAGAACCACGGGGTAGTGTACAAAATCTCTTCTAAATTATGGATCATACATGGTGAACGTTAGAAGTGATGTGTACATAAGTTGAAAAATCAAAACGTGTCTTGTATTTGGGTGACCCCGGCAAGTCTGGATCCCACTGCACCTTGTGTGAACACAGGATGCTGAGGTGTAGGGATCAACAGGCTTTTTCTGGATGTCTTGTGCTTCTCCTTTGTGGTAAAGTGGGGCGGCAGTAGGAGCGCACAGCTGTTGGGCCTCTAATATTTGTCAGCTGTTTTTCATGTGGGATTCCATTTAATGCAATCTTGGAGGTAAAATTATTTTATTGAAGATGAAGATAGAGGCTTAGAAAAGTTAAGAAAATTGTTCAAGGTCATGTCATTTGTTGTTGTTGCTGGTTTTTTTTTTTTTTTTTTTCGAGACAGAGTTTTGCTCTTCTTGCCCAGGCTGCAGTGCAATGGCGCCATCTCGGCTCACCACAACCTCTGCTTCCCAGGTTCAAGTGATTCTCCTGCCTCAGCCTCCCAAGTAGCTTGGATGACAGGCATGTGCCACCACACCAGGCTGATTTTGTATTTTTAGTAGGGACGGGGTTTTTCCATGTTGGTTAGGCTGGTCTTGAACTCCCAACCTTGGGTCATCCACCCAAGTCGGCCTCCCCAAGTGCTGGGATTAGAGGTGTGAGCCACCACGCCTGGCCAAGGCCATGTGATTTCTTAAGTGGAAAGCAAAAGTACTTGATGAACTCAGAAGTTTGACTTCAAGGCCCTTGATCTTTCCATAACACTGGTTCCTTCCCTGGTTGGTCGGAGTGACTGAAGAATTCAAGGAAGCTGTGTTTTGTGGAAAGAAGACCTGAGGGGTGTATGGTCTTTCCAGGCTTGGAATCTGCCATGCTGGGCTTCTGAATTGTATAGCTTGGCCATATAGAGAGAAGCCCGTCATTTAAGATTTATTCTTTGGGGGACATAAAGGAAGGCCGCCCACATGAGACAGGCAGAGGCGACTTTCTCAGAGCTGCTGTGGCAAGGGAGTCGGCACCGTCACTTGCGTGTGGCAGAGACTGACATGCAAGTGAGTGGCGGATGAGGAGTGGGGAAGCTTCAGGATGGAAAAGAACGACTCCCAGTGGAGGCTGTTGTGGCGGCTGGAGGCGGCTGTGCAGAAGTGGGGTGTCCTATGTGATTGGTTAGGGGTGCATTTGGCTTTCTCTGAATGATCCTAACTGAAAATAGGGACCAAAATTAGGGTGGCGGTCAGTTTTGAGTCAAGTCCTGGCCACGTGGGACAGAGTTGTGGTTTAGTTTCTGGGTTGTGGAGAGAGAGCAGTCTGGCTTCCTGTCTGATGTGCTAGCCTGGCTGGCCTCCTGGCTGTTTACTGTAGATAGGGGTTTGGTTTCCTGGGTGGGCAGCTACAGGTTGTGGTCTGAGTTCTGTCTTTATACATATGATCAGGCATGGTCTGTGTGTATATTCAGTCCCTCATTTTTCTTGTCAGTAAAAATATCAAATGACAAATTGGATACATTGGGAACTTTTTAGATGTCTGTGTCCCCTGGAGGAAGTTTTCACGTTCACATTTAATCAGAATGAATATAAACAATTGGGCCATTTATCTTGAAGATTTAAAATAGGAAATCTTCAACAATACTACCTCAGCGCCATTGCCTCTCTGTCCATCTTTAGGGAATGTGTTTTTATCCACCGCCAGCTCATCGTCTGCCAGTTTGTGGTTGATCCACTTCTCTATACCTCTTGTCTTGTGTGCATCTCATTGTTTGCTAATGTTAGCTTTCCCCTTCGTCAGTGTAGTTTATTTGTGTAGCCTCTCTTGGTAGGAAGTTATTTGTGGAATTTGTGAATGGAAGGGACCTTGGAGGTCTGCCAGGTCAGCCCAGTGACTTTCAAGATAAATGGAAATACAGGGAACTGTTCCAGCATCTTTGGTGGCCAAACAAGGAATAGAAAGCAGTGTTCTTTGTGCCACAATGTCATTGGAAGACAACTCAATGTGGGCCTAAAATGCAGAGTAACTAACTTTCATTTATCTCTGCTTCTGACTCTTGTTATCAGACATTTTAAATTGACTTTAATGTGTTAGCAGAAATATGAAAAGTCCTGACTTGTTTACATAGAAGGTACTTTGTCGCCTACTCATTTGGTTGCTTTTTCAACAGGATTGAAAAGACATTGTTATAAACTGAACGTTTATGTCTCCCCCAGATTCTTGTACTGGAGCCCTAACTGCCAGTGTGATGGTAGTGGGGGATAGGACATTTGGGAGGTGATTAGGGTTAGATGAGGCCATGAGCGTGGGCCCTGGTCTGACAGGATTAGTGACCTTAGAAGAAGAGAAACCAGGCCGGGTGTGGTGGCTCACACCTGCAATCCCAGCACTTTGGGAGGCCGAGTGGGCAGATCATGAGGTCAGGAGATTGAGACCATCCTGAAACCCTGTTTCTACTAAAAATACAAAAATTAGTTGCGTGTGGTGGCACGTGCCTGTAATCCCAGCTATTCAGGAGGCTGAGGCAGGAGAGTTGCTTGAACCAGGGAGTCGCAGGTTGCAGTGAGCTGAAATTGTGCCACTGCACTACAGACTAAAAAAAAAAAAAAAAAAAAAAAAAAAAGAGAGAGAAAGCAGAGAGCTCCCACTGCCCTGGTGTGAGGAAACAAGAGAAAGGTGGCTGTCTGCAAGCCAGGAAGAGGTCCCTGTCCCGGAACTGAGCTGGCCGACACTTTGATCTTGGACTTCCAGCCTCCAGAGCTGTGAGAAATAAACTAATGTTTAAACCACAGAGCCTATGGTGTTTATTATGGTATTTGCCTATGGTATTATGGCCATCTGATTTGACTGATACAGAGATGGTTCCAGAATACTGTAGCCTGTGTTTAAGTTGGTGATGCCATGAAAATAAATGTGGTAGTTCATTCCTTTATATAAAGATAGCACTGTGAACCCAGGGCCTTTGCTCACATCTTAGTTGAGTCTTGTCTTCTTATAATAGCTTCCTAAATTTCTCTTTTCCCCGTCTTATTTATATTATATATCTGGATTAAATCATACATGGTATGATTTTATACTTTATACCTATACAAACTTTTAGTGATTTTATTTCATTTTATTTGATTTTTGAGACATGTCCTTGCTCTGTTGCTCAGGCTGGAATGCAGGCGTGCCATCACAGCTCACTGTAACCCTAAATTCCTGGGCTCAAGTGATCCTCCCACCTCAGCCTCCTGAGTGGCTGGGACTACAGGTGTGCTATCCTGCCTAGCTAATTTTTAAAATTTTGTGAGGACAGAGTCTTGCTGTGTTGTCCAGGGTGATTTCAAACTCCTGACCTTAAGCAGTCCTCTCGTCTCAGCCTCTCAAAGCACTTGATTACAGGCATGAGCCACCACACCCAGCCCAGTGATTTTTCTTTGTTAAGGTCAAGGACGGGTTCCCTGGCTTGGCATTCAAGGCTCATGATCCGGGCGTGATATGCAAGTTTGGGTTTCAGTGTTTCCATTCCCGCCATCAGCCTTGCACTCCAGCTTGTTGCCTAAGCCCTCTTCTGAAGCCCAGCCTGAGAGCTGCACTTAGAATTCATACCTTCTCATCTCTTCATCGTCCTTGCCTATGTTCTTATCTCCATCTGGGACATCATCTCCACACTTCTGCCTCTTTAAATCTTCTCTATCCTTCAAGACTTGAAGTACTCATTTCCTTTACATGATCCCCACTCTTACATCCAAACTAGAGTTAATCTTTTTCCTTTGAACTCTGATAGTGCTTAATGTTTTTCATCCTTTAATTATGCAACAGTCCTGTGTGTTATGATAATATCATATCTCCAGTTTAGTCCTGGCTAATGTTGAGGAAGTTGAACTCAAAGTAGCAAAGGGAATTTCCCAAAGTCACATTGGAAGTAGCAGAGTAGAACCAAACACAGATTGTCTCTGAATCAGGCAGGTTGTCTGATTCCAAAATGGGCTCTTAATTTTTGGAGGTCAAAAAGCTGAACATACACAGACATTTCTTTTTTTTTTTTTTTTTTTTTTTT
>NW_022308531.1:19687-26493 GCF_002776525.5 Piliocolobus tephrosceles
TTTTTTTTTTTTTTTTTTTTTTTTTTTGAGCTAGGGTTTCGCTATGCTGCCTAGGCTGGTCTAGGCTCAAGCTCTCCTCCTGCCTCAGCGTTCTGAGTGCTGGACTTACAGGTTTACAGGTTTGTGTCACCAAACCCAATCGAACAGACATTTCTTGAAAGAAGACATACAAATGGCCAAAAAATATGTGAAAAAAATGCCCAGTATCACTGATAATCAGAGAAATGCAAATCCAAACCACAGTGAAGTATCATCTCAGCTGTTAGGATGAGTATGATCAAAAAGACAAACAGTAACAAGTGCTGGCGAGGATATGGAGAACAGGGAGCTGTGACACACTGTAGGGGTGGACACTAGAGCAGCTGGCTGGCCGCGGGCCGCACGCTCACATCCCAGCACTTTGGGAGGCCGAGGCGGGCAGATCACCTGAGGTCAGGAGTTTGAAACCAGCCTGGCCAACGTGGTGAAACCCCGTCTTTACTAAAAACAAAAATGAGCTGGGAGCGGTGGATCACACCTGTAGTCCCAGCACTGTTGGGCGGCTGAGGTGGGCGGGTCACTTGAGGCCAGGAGTTCAAGACCAGCCTGGCCAACGTGGTGAAACCCCATCTCTACTAAAAAATACAAAAATTTGCCAGGTGCAGTGACGGGCGCTCGTAATCCCAGCTACTCAGGAGGCCGAGGCATGAGAACCACTGGAACCCGGGAGGCGGATGCTACAGTGAGCAAGTCGAGATTACACGAATGTACTCCAGCCTGGGCAACAGTGAGACTATGTCTCGAAGAGAAAAAGGAAAAAGAGTAAGAGTAAGCTAGGGCACCCACTATGGCAAACAGTATGGAGGTTCCTCAGAACACTGCAAATGAAATTACAGTGTGATCCAGTAGTCCCACTACAGTGTAGATACCCAAAGAAAAGGAAATCAGTGTCGGAGGGGCATCCGCACCTGTGTGTTTCCTGCAGCACTGTTCACCATAGCCAAGATATGGAACCAGCCTTGGTGTCCAACAGCAGATGATGGATAAAGAAAATGTGGTCTTGATACACAGTGGAGTACTATTCAGCCATAACACAGGATGAAGTCCTGTTATTCTCAGCAACATGGATGGAACTGGAAGATACTATGAAATAAGCCAGGGACAGAAAGTTACACAGCACATGTTCTCTTATGTGGAAGGCAAAAAGGAGTGGATCTCATGGAAGTTGAAAGTAGACAGAGGCTCCTAGAGGGTGAGAAGGGTGGGGGAAGAGAGAGATAGGGAGAAATTTGTTAAAGGATACAAAATTATAGCTGGATAGGAATAAGTTCTAGTGTTCTATAACATAGGATGACTATAGTTCACAAGAATATATAGTTTCAGGCTGGGTGCGATGGCTCGTACCTGTAATCCTTGCACTTTGGGAGGCTGAGGTGGGTGGATCACCTGAGGTCAGGAGTTTGAGAGCAGCCTGGCCAACCTGGTGAAACCCCGTCTCTACTAAAAATACAAAAATTAGCCGGGCATAGTGGTGGGTGCCTGTAAACCCAGCTACCAGGGAGGCCAAGGCAGGAGAGTAGCTTGAACCTAGGAAGCAGATGTTGCAGTGAGCTGAGATCACACCACTGCACTCCAGCCTGGGCAACAGAGCAAGACTTTGTCTCAAAAAAAAGAAAAAAAGTAGTTCCAGATAATTGGAGGAAGTGTATTGAACGCTATCAACACAAAGAAATGATAAATGAGATGGCGGATATGTTAATTACGCTGATCACATACATTACATGTATTACAACATCACTATGTGTACTCCATACATATGTACAGTACACAGTTATGTATCAATTAAAAAAGAAAAAGTTGAACTTAGATTGGAATGGCTATGAAGTAGCTAGCTTTTTCATATTTTTGATATAGATGCTAGGCATTTATTTTAAGTAAACTACCCTTCGCTTCAGGAAATGTTTAGTATTTGAATTTTAGCCTTGCATTTTATAATACAGAGAAGTAAAACTGTAGGCTTGCTTTAAATAGTCACAGGGGTTTGCCGTGATGAGTTTTTTATGTAATAAGGGGGAAATATACCTTAATTACTAGGCATACATGCTCATTTTTCTCCCTCGTACACAGTTTTAGTTGTTGTCCAGGCATTGTGATACTTATGTAAACAGTATGCGTTATCTTGGGTAGGAATCAGAATTTTAAGGTAAGAACACTTAGAGTTGTATATGTTTCAAACTTTCAAACTGGACATTTTACGTGTCCATTATATAACTGTAATTAAATTTTCAAAAAGAAAATACCTGTCTTTAATATGGGTGGTGCTCTAGCATTTTTTTTTTTTTTTTTTTTTTTGAGACTGTGTCTCAGTTTCTCCCAGGCTGGAGTGTAGTGGTGCGATCATATCTCACTGCAGCCTCAGCCTCATAGGGTCGAGAGATCCTCCCACCTCAGCCTCTCAAGTAGCTGGGACCACAGGTGTACAACACCATGCCCAGCTAAGGTTTAAAATTTTTTGCAGAGACAGGACCTCCCTCTGTTGCTCAGGCCGGTCTGGAATTCCTGGTTTCAAGTGACTCTCCTGCTTCATCCTCCCAAAGTGCTGTGATTGCAGGCATGTGCCACTGCCTGGCCCCATATAAGTGGGATGATGACTTTAGCCTAGGAGTTCCACACCAGCCTGGGTAACGTGGCACAAGACCCTCTCTCTACAAAAAACTAAAAGAAACTAACTGTTCATGATGACACCTGCCTGTGGTCCCAGCTACTCCAGGAGGCTGAGGCAGGAGGATAACTTGAGCCCAGGAGTTGAGGCTGCAGTGAGCTCTGATCTTGTCATTACGTTCCAGCCTGGGTGACAGAGTGAGACGCTGTCTCTTAAAAAAAGTTACTGGCTACCTGATTGTTCATAGGAAAAAAACCTGAACTCTGATCTAAACCTCATACCTCGTACAAAAATTAACTAAAATGGATCATGGACTAAAATGGAAAATGGAAAATAAAGATGAAGAGAGGAGCTAGAGACTGGGAGAAACTATTTGCAAATCACATGTCTGATAAAGGACTCATATCTATAATATATCAAGAACTATCCAAATTCAGCAGTGAAATCAAACCATCTACTTTGAAAATGAATAAAAGACCTGAAGAGACATTTCAGATAACATACAAGCACATGAAAAGATGTTCAACATCATGAGCCATCAGAAAAAATGCACGCTAAAGCCACGTCACTATACACCTATCAGAATGCTTAAAATAAAAAGTAGTAACAAGACCAGTGCTGGTGAGGATGCCGGGAAACGGGATCACTCAAACTTGGCTGGTGGGAATGGAAGATGGTACAGCCATTCTGGAAAACAGCTTGACAGTTTCTTAAAAAACTAAACGTGCAATTGCCATAGGATGCAGCACTCACATTCATGGGCAGTTATCCCAGAGAAATGAAGACTTATGTTCACACAAAAGCCTTTATGTGTCTGTTCATAGCAGCATTATTTATAAAGGCCAGAAACTGGAGACAGCCCGGAGACTGCTCAGCAGGTGAATGGTTAAACAAGCTGGTGCACTCAGGCCCCAGATACCACTCTGCAGTAGTTCATGACATCCTTGTTCATCCGTCTTTCAAACTAGAAACCACCATCATCCTTAATCCCCTTTTCTCCATCTGGGTCTCAGTGGACTTCATTTTGCATTTCTTTCCAATGCATTTTCCCTCTGTCCTTTCTGGTTGTGCCTCATGCCTCATTTGAACTGTTGTAAGAGCCGCCGAATTGTTCTCTATCTCATCATGGAATCCTTTCTACACTTCATGCCCCGCATTGTCATTGGAACAATCTTTCCAAAACATGAACAAACTAACTTAAATATCCCAGGTAGCCTTCCAAATAAGTGTAAGCTTTCTGTTAGAAGATTTACTTCTTGTCTATAGGGAACCCCAGGACTGTAGAGAGATGAATTTGCTGTCTGTATTTTAAGATCAGGCAGAAATCCCTGGAGGGGCCCATGTGGAATAGTGGTACAAATACTGGTTCTAGAATCAGAAGCCCTCATATCCTGGTTCTAACACTAGCTGGATGTTCTTGGGAAAGTTTTGGTTTCCAACCTCAGTATGAGGAAGTATACTCAAGGGATCACACAAGGCTGCTGGGAGGAGCGGATGAGGGGCATGGTGAAAATGCTGTGTAATCCGTGAAGCACGTGGTATGTGTGAGAAGTGGAGCTGTGTAGATAGCGGTTCTGGAATCATTGTATGAAAACAATGGAAAGCACATTCGTAGTTCTGCCTGATGATACCACTGGGCACCTGTGTTGTACATGCCTGCAACATGGGTGAGACCCGGGTCAGTACAGCTCACAGTTTGGTTTTCATGCAGTTAGAAAGGCCCGAGAGGACCCTGCCCCCCTCCAGCTGTAGGAAGGAGGTGGCTGTCTCCTGCCTATATTTGGTGGGATTGTCTGTGGCTCCTTGGGGACAAGAATGCAGGGAGTGGGGGAAGAAAGCCGGCCTGACTGCTCGCTAGTCAGCCTTCCCCCAGGGAGGAGTGGAGGGGTCATTTCGTGGTAACTTGCCATGTCTTTCTTAAGCCATCTGCTCTTAGAAATGACCAGCATGACAAGTAGAAGACCCATTAGAGACAGATGGGCTGTGTGTCCTGTGCGTTGATGGCTTTGTGGCCTCAGAGCTGCCAGGACTTCATAGCTTTCTGGGGAATGCTGGGTCAGCCAAGGGGCTGAAAATAGTGAGAGGAAGAAAATTCCCCCTCGCTGCTCTGGTCTGGGAGTGATTACTGAGGAGAGCGGCATGGAGGGCCCAGCCGTGGGGTCCCTCTCAAGCACACCCCCACCACAGTGGGAATGCGGGTCTCCACCTCCCTAGGCCTCTGTGAGTTTTGTCTATCACATGCTCACCTCCAGCAGGGATGTCTATGGTGATGAGATGAGGGAGCATCATAGCACATGTGGCACTTAGTAGGCTTGTGGTGAGTGGACGCTGGCATCAGTGGAACAGGAGACTGGGTGCTGCTATATGTTCATATCATTTTCTTTCTTCGTTTCTCTTTTTCTTTTCTTTACTTTTGTGTGTGTGTGTGTGTGTGTGTGTGTGTGTGACATGAGGTCTCACTCTGTCACCCAGGCTGGAGTACAGTGGCATTATCTGGGCTCAATGCAACCTCTGTCTCCCAGGCTCAAGCCATCCTCCACCTCCCAAGTAGCCTGGACTACACGTCACCATACCCGGCTAATTTTTGTATTTTTTGTAGAGATAGGGTTTTACCATGTCACCCAGGCTAGTCTCAAACTCCTGGACTCAAGCGATCTGCCTGCCTCAGCCTTCCAAATTGTTGGGATTACAGGTGAAAGCCACCGCGCCTGGCCCATTTCATTTTCTTCCAGAGTTTTCAGTGTCTTACTGCTAAGTGGGGCTGTGTGCCTCACTCTGGCCAATGGGGTATGGATATGATATTTGCCACTGCCAGGTCTGGTTCTCAGTTTCCATGAGATTCTTCATTCTCCTCTCTCCTCTCCCTATAGCCACCCTCATGACCTGCTAACTTTGCAGCCACAAGGAGCACGTGGCTAGTCCCTAGAGTACCATTTGTAGGAGCTACCCAGGAGAGCTGTCTGACCAGCACCATCCATGCAGGACTTGGTGTAAGCAAGAAGTAAACTTTCATTGTTAACCCACTGAAAATTAAGGTTTTATTTATTGCCGGAGCAAATCCCAGTGTACCCTAACGAAGACATCCTGAAACATCCATAATGGGTAAAAGGCCCTCCAGGCGGTGGGAAGGGGAGCAAGTTAGTGGATGGCGTATGAAGGAAGAGGCTGGGAAGGACAAAAGGATTACAAAGTGTCAAACATAAACATACAATCAGAAGAATCTGGTGGGTGAACTCAGGGTTCTGAGTTTTAGGCATCTTTGTGGGAGATATTTCTGGAATGAGAAAGATGGTGCCCATGAGTTGGTGGGGAAGATAGCTCAGAATCAGAGAAGAACTGGCAATCCCTCGCCTGGCTAACTGGAAATTTAGTCAAGCAGGGCAAATACATCCTGAACTCGCACCGCCCCTCTTGAAACCTGCAGACTGAGGACATCAGCATGCATGACCCTGTGAGCCTGGCGTCCCAAATGTTCAATCTCTGAATACTGCTGTGTTCAACAAGCCTAGTTTCACAGAACAACAGCATAAAATAAAATAAAGAAATTCCATTCTTTACTCACATCTCCTGTAGGAACTACTGTGTCCTCTTTTCTCTTGGGCCCGGTTTTCTCCCTACCAACAGTCCCTGTAAAACCTATTTGCCTGTATCCACCGTCCTGTATCTCCACCTACATGCTTTCACCCTTTTTTCTTTCTTTCTTTTGAGATGGCACTTCTTCTTGATCTGTTGGCCAGGCTGGAGCGCAGTGGTGCAATCCTGGCTCACTGCAACCTCCGCCTCCCAGGTTCAAGCGATTCTCCTGCCTCATTCTCTCAAGTAGCTGGGATTACAGGCACCTGCCACCACGCCCAGCTAGTTTTTACATTTTGATAGAGACAGGGTTTCACCGTGTTGACCAGGCTTGTCTCGAACTCCTGGCCTCCAGTGATCTGCCCACCTCAGCCTCCCAAAGTGCTGGGATTACAGCCGTGAGCCACCATGCCCCACCCTTTCACCCTTTTTTCTTTTCTTTCCTTTTAGCTGCCAGATCTTTGATATCTAAATATACCTAACATCTCTCATTTTCTCTCAGAAATTCTTTCATCTCTTTCTTTCCCTTCCTTCTTGGGGTTCTGTTCTCTTAACTAAAAAAAAAAAAAAAAAAAAAAAAAAAAAAAAAAAA
>NW_022308531.1:26593-27831 GCF_002776525.5 Piliocolobus tephrosceles
AAAAAAAAACTTGCTTCATCAAAAAAAAAAAAAAAAAAAAAAAAATGGAGATAATAAAACTTGCTTCATCTACCTCTGGAACTGCCGTGAGGAGCAGGCATCATTGTACATACGAAAAGGCTTTGTCAGCTGGGTGCCATGGCTCACACCTGTAATCTCAGCACTTTGGGAGGCCCAGGTGGGTGGATCCCTGAGGTCAGGAGTTCGAGACCAGCCTGACCAATATGGTGAAACCCCGTCTCCACTAAAATGACAGAAATTAGCCGGGTGTGGTGGCATGCACCTGTAGTCCCAGCTACTTCAGAGGCTGAGGCAGGGGAATTGCTTGAACCTGGGAGGCAGAGGTTGCAGTGAGCCAAGATCACACTACTGCACTCTAGCCTGGGTGACAGACTGACAGTCTGCCTCAAAATAAATAAATAAATAAATGCTTTGTCAGTTGTAAAGCTCATGCAAACGGAACTAATATGATCAAGCAGTTATTACTAGAACTTATTCTAAGGGCTATACACATATAATCTTTTTAAACCCCCACATCAATCTGAGGAAGCAGGGACTTTCTCTTTTAACCTTAGTTTACGGCACAGCTCTAGGTCATGGAGGAAGGTTCAGAAGCACTAGTCCTCTCTTTTTTCCATACCCATTCCCTAGCAAACGTAGGAGGCAGAGAAGTCATAATCAAACGACAGAAATAAGTTTTGAGAGAGCTGGACAATGTCTACTTCAGTTTTTTGTCATACAGGGCATCTTTTACGTAGTGGGGTGCCCTACAGCTCTTTTTTCACTGAATGCATGTTGCCGCTGGGGGCTTCTCTCTCCCATGTGGACCCAGGGAGGCTCTCACCTCTGAAGTCGATGGACATGCAGGGCCTGGGTAGTGGAGCTAGCGGTGGGTCAATTTGGCCGACTGCACAACAAGCCGCAGCATCTCGGAGACCTACTTTCTTCCCTCCTTCCCTCCGCAGTGCCACAGCTTCCTTTTTGGAGCTCCTCAGTCCAAGGCTCTTCCCAGGGATCCTGGGGTGAGTGGAGCCCCACTTCCTGTCTGTTGCTTGGCAACAGAGAGGATGTCACAAAGGTGGGCGGTTCTTGGTTCTGGCGAGGAATTAATGGGAAAGAGATGGGGGAGGAGGAACAGTATGGGTGTCACCCAGTATCGGTGATTGGGCCTGTAGAAACAAAACCATCTGGCTGCTTTCACCTCCTCTTTTCTCTTTACTCCTATTCTGCTTTTTTTT
>NW_022308531.1:27931-31838 GCF_002776525.5 Piliocolobus tephrosceles
GAGATGGAGTCTTGCTCTTGTTGCCCAGGCTGGAGTGCAATGGTGTGATTTTGGCTCACCACAACCTCTGCCTCCCGAGTTCAAGCGATTCTCCTGCCTCAGCCTCCCAAGTATCTGGGATTACAGGCATGCGCCACCATGCCCAGCTAATTTTGTATTTTTAGTAGAGATGGGGTTTCTCCATGATGGTCAGGTTGGTCTGGAACTCCCGAACTCAGGTGATCTGTCCGCCTCAGCCTCCCAAAGTGCTGGGATTACAGGCGTGAGCCAGCAAGTCTGGCTTTTATTTTTTTTCCCACCCCACACCTGCCCTCCTTGCTGTCCTTTTCATTTCAAGGTGAGACGTAAGGTTGATGTTTTCTCCTTGTACAAGCAAGTTGTCTGGAGTGAATCATTGCCAAAGTCACACAATTTAGATAAGAAAATAAGAAAACAGTGAAGCGACCTGAGAAAAGCGAGAAAAGTCCCAGGAAAATCAAGGACTATTTCTGTGAGGTCTCAGAGAAAGTTCTTCCTAACGTGGAAGCCTCCTTTTTACTAAGAAAAACCTAAGTTTAGATCTGAGACCCTCTTTGACAAAAGGAAATTAGCTTTTGAATGAATGAGCTCCTGTGGAAGGTGGAAGAAGCCCATGCGGTTTTGAAGCGGCTGTCTTTATGGCTGTCAGAGCCTCTGAGCATTAAGGTGGAGCTGGGGCATTTACTCTTATTCTCCACAGCAAGGTTTTTTAGGCTTTAGGGTTGAACGTTGTATAAATTACATCTTATTCAATAGTTAGAATGAAAACTAATGAATATCTAAAAGCTAGGTGCGGTGACTCACGCCTGTAATCCCAGCACTTTAGGAGGCCGAGGCGGGTTGATCACGAGGTCAGGAGATGGAGACCATCCTGGCTAACACAGTGAAACGCCGTCTCTCCTAAAAATACAAAAAAATTATCGGAGCATGGTGGCACACGCCTATGGTCTCAACTACTCGGGAGGCTGAGGCAGGAGAATCGCTTGAACCCTGGAGGAGGAGGTTGCAGTGAGCCGAGATCACGCCACTGCACTCCAGCCTGGCCGACAGAGAGAGACCCCGTCTCAACAACAACAACAAAACAAAACAAAAAATCAAACTCATCAATAAGCAAAGAAACAGGATAAGATACCATTTATCACCTCTTAAATTGGCAAAGAATGAAACAAAATGATAAACACAGTGTGCTGAGGAAAGGGGCAGAGAAAAGATACAAATTTGTTTATAGTGGGAATGGAAATATAAGTAGAGAAACAGCAGAACCCTGGCCCCAAACAAGCGCGAGGAGACAAAATTCAGGGTAGGGAGAGGTGGGGCAGGGGCTGCTGTATTTGTGATAATTTCTACGGCATTAAGCTTCATATTTCTAAACACATTTTTTAAATAGCATTCCTTGATTTTTTTTCAAATCTGTGAGGCATTTTCCCAGTTTTATTGTTTTTCCCTGGGGCTCTACCTCCTGGTCTTCTCTTCTCCCCCAGCCGAGACTGGTGGTCCCCAGTCATGCAGCACAGCTATTGTCCTGGGATACTCTTTGCCATCACCTTCAGAATTCCTCATCTGCTTCTTGTGTTAGACCCTGCTTCCCCGATCCTATGCCTTCCGTTTTCTCATTTTACACTCTCATCTTTGTGGAACACAGCTTTTAGTAGCTTTCTGAATGTTTCGAGTGTTTGTATGTCTGTACATATCTTTTTCTTTTTTCTTTTGAGACAGAGTCTTGCTCTGTCGCCCAGGCTGGAGTGCAATGGCACGATCTCAGCTCACCGATCTCTGCCTCCGGGGTTTAAGTGATTCTCCTACCTCAGCCTCCCGAGTACCTGGGATTACAGGCATGGGGCACCACACGTGGCTAATTTTTGTATTTTTAGTAGAGACAGGGTTTCGCCATGTTGGCCAGGCTGGTCTTGAACTCCTGAACTTGTGATCCATCGCCTCAGCCTCCCAAAGTGCTGGGATTACAGGTGTGAGCCACCACACCTGGCCATTTTTTTTAAATTAATCAATTTTTTTAAAAAAATAGAAATGAAGTCTCACTGTTCTGTGCAGGCTAGTCTTGAACTCTTGGGCTCAAGCGATCCTCCCACCTCAGCCTCCTAACGTGCTGGGATTATAGGCATGAGCCACAGCTCCCGGGTGAGATTTATCATCTTGAACCATGACTCTTGCTCTCTTGTCTTATGTCTCTTGATGTCCTGTTGTCAGTCAGTCAACCAACCAACCAATTATTGATCAGTCATCATTTGAACAATTACCTATGTCCTGGGCTCTATGTTCTCTGGAGGATACAAAGGTTAATTTCCCTGACTTTGAGGATCTACTGTCTCTACACAAAAACACATAGGAAAGTTCACCACACAAAGCGATCTAGGGTCAGTAACAAAATTCTATTTTTTTTTGAGACATGGTCTCACTCCGTCGTCCAGGCTAGAGTTTCGTGGCGCGACCATGGCTCATGGCAGCCTGGACCTTCCAGACTCAAGTGATCCTCCCACCTCAGCCTCCCGAGTAGCTGGGACTACAGGCATACACCACTATCACACATGCCTAATTTCTAAAATTTTTTGTAGATACAGAGGTCTCATCATATTGGCCAGGCTCATCTGAAACTCCTGAGCTCAAGAGATCCTCCCGCCTAGGCCTCCCAAAGGGCTAGGATTACAGGTGTGAGCCACACAGGTAAATTCTTAACGAGTAAATTCAGGGGGCTGCCCTGGTGGAGGTGGACAATTGGGTGCTCGACGGCCCACAGGGCACAAAGGACCAACACGATGGTGGCGGCGAGAACTGGGGCCGTAGAAGCCAGCCTAGTCCTCCGCCCTCGCTTTCCCTACTGAAAATGCTCGATGGGGAAACTCCAGCCCAGGTGCTGACTTTCTGCTTCCAACATGCTCTCGCGCTCTCGGCGCTCCTCTTCCGGACTGGGGCTTCATCCGTTCCGGGCTTTGCCGCTCACCGCCTCTCCCTTTCCAGGCCGTGAGCCGCTTCCGCGTTTTACTCGGTGCCGGCAGCGCCGGGGCGTGGAGGCGTTGACGCGCACGCGCTTAGGGATCTGGCCCGGGCCGAGCGCGCGGCCGTAAGACCGCGGGTGAGAGCTGCGTTGGCTTGGAGGGGAGTGGCGGGCCGTGGGGATCGCGGCCCTGGTTGGGACGGCCGGGGGTCTCGGCGAGGGCTTCAGGGCTCCCGGGGCATGCGGGGGCCCGGGCTAGGGCCGGCTGCCGGGGCTGGGCGGGCGGGTTGGGCCGGGGGCGGGCGGGGACCGTGTCTGGGCTTCCGTGACGCGGACGCCGAGCCGTGCCCCAGGGAGCCGGAGGCGGGAGGCGGGAGGCGGGCGGCGGGCGGGGACCAGGAGGCTCCTCCTCGTCGCGAACTCTGGATGACCTTGGCCAAGTCGCTTCAGTTCCCGGAGCTGGCGACCTCGTCTGTAAAAAGCGAGTCATGGCCCTGTCTCCTAGATAGAGGGTCAGTGGCGGGAACGCCTGCGGGGCAGCCGGGGTCCTGGGCGGTTTGCTGGGGACGCCTCGCCGGGGGTGAGGTTGAAGGGGCTTCCACGGGAACCATTTTGTCACAGGCTCTGTGGGGGGAGCTCTCATTTTTATATCAACTCTGGAATATTACGAAGTACCGACAGAACTTTTGTTTCATGCAATACGAGGGACTTGAAGGAAATGGAGCCCTAGCTGGGATTGGCTTTTTGGAGGCCCGCGTTGCCCTGCCTTTTAGGGGTGCCCACGCCCTTGCTGCGGACCCGGCTCTGTTCGCATTGTCGGTAGAGGATGATGTGAAGCGACAAAGATCCTTAGCCTTCGACAAACTCGTGTTTGTGATTTCCCGTTTGCCAGAACGCTTCCTGCCCACCTAGGAAGTTGTGCTGGCCAAACAAGTTTAG
>NW_022308532.1:0-1371 GCF_002776525.5 Piliocolobus tephrosceles
TAGGGACATACATATTATGAGCACTGTTTTTAATTGGATTATTTTGATTGTTCATTGTAGTACCATTTAGGGCAGTGTCGTTATACCCGACATTAGGAACATTATTAACATACTTGTTATATAATTTATTAGCATTATTATTACTATAGTTATTCATATTGCTATAGCTGTTCGTACTGCTATAGTTATTCGTACTACTATAGTTATTCGTACTGCTATAGTTATTCTTACTATTATATTTATTCGTATTATTAGAGCTATTGCTAGTAGGGTTTATAGAAGACATATATTTGTCTTTACACCTAACATTTATATTGTCTCCTATATACATTTCATTATTAATACTTTTATTATTTGGATATACGAATTTTAAACCTGTATTATATATATCATTTTTTACTGGTTGTTCTAAATGCATATTTAATGGTGTGACTATTATGTCGGTATAATTATTTTTTGATTCATTATTACCTACTACATTTAAAGGATGATTACTAATAGTATTTGTTTGGTTCATATTAAATGCTTTTTCTTGATCAAAATTATATGACTTGTTCATATCTTTTTCGTTTACATTTTTGGAATTTGTATTTACTGTGGGTCTCAAAACGTTCATCATATTATTTACACCATTTTTTTCATTATTGTCATTAATGTTAAAATTTTTATTATTACCATTTAGTACAACAACTTTCATAGAATTTGAATGTTTTTCTAAGATAGAAGAATATTTTTGAATATCTTGGGAGTTTAATACCTTTTGAAAATTATCATTTAAATAAACAGTTTGATTAGTATTTTTATTTTTTGATTCATATGTTTTATTTGTTTTTATATCTTGCACAGTAATATTATTATGATGGTTCAAATTGTCATTACTTATATTGTCACAGTTTATCACGTCATTGTTTATATGAACATGTTTTAGATTACTAAAATTCATTTCATTTATTTTTGTACTTTTTGTTAGATCATCTGTATTACTTATTTTTTTATTCATATAATTATCATGTGCTTTAGTATTTATACTGTTTTTACCTACACTAGTACTTTTAATTATATTTGTATACTCTCGTGTGTTTACATTTTTTCTTGTATTTTTATTTCCTTCTACATTTGTATGTATCTCACTACTTTTATTTCTTGTATTGTTTATATTTTTATTTTGTTGTGGATTTACACTTTTAATAGCTACATTATCCTGAATAAATTTGTTTTCTTCAATAATGTTCTTATCCTTATTATCATGATAATTATCATGATAATTATCATGATTATTATCATAATTATTATCATAATTATTAACATTATGATAAACAGTAGTATACTCATTGGCCACATTCATATAATTATCAGCTACACTTTTCCCTG
>NW_022308536.1:0-3545 GCF_002776525.5 Piliocolobus tephrosceles
GAACATTCTGCAGGGGCCACTGTCTTCTCCACGGTGCTCCCTTCATGCGTGACCTGGCAGCTGAAGATGGTGCGGGACCTCCACTGCTCAGGCGTCAGGCTCAGGTAGCTGCTAGTCACGTACTTGTTGCTCTGTTTGGAGGGCGTGGTCATCTCCATGCCTTGGGGTACCATCTGCCTTCCAGGTCACCATCAAGATTCCAGGATAGAAGTCACTCATGAGACACACCAGTGTGGCCTTGTTGACTTGCATCTCCTCAGAAGATGGTGGAAACAGAGTGACTAAAGGGGTGGCCTTGGGCTGACCTGTGTGGACAGAGGAGGGGGTGAGAGATGACAGGGAGAGTGGGGTGTGTGGAGCGCCTCTCTCTGTCTAAAGTCTCTGGGAGGGTTCATGGTGTGGCCATCTGGTCCACCCAGGGTCTCTCCCTCCCTCTTCATTCCCTTCTTTCCACTGGAGCCCGCTGGAGAGCAGACAACCCTGCACCTTTCTAGGGGCCTTCCCGAGTCACCTTTCCCAGGTGTCCTGGCCCAGTCATTTCCTCTGCAGCCTCAGTTTCCCTGTGTGTACCCAGGGCAGGCCGTGCTCCCTCCTTCCTGGTTTCTGGAGTCTGAGTTTGGAATCTAGGAGTCTCTCCCACAGCACACAAAACTGTCCTGGCACGGTGTGGGGAGGCCCAAGCCTGGCATGGCCTGGAGCCTCCTGCCCCCTGGGGCAACAGGCTGTGCCCCAGCCTGGCCCACTCACCTCCCCTGGTAAAGCACAGGCTCCACCCAGACAAACCCTGGGGCTCTGCTGTCGCCCCCGTCCCACCAGCCCGACCACAGGACCCTTCACATCGGCTGGGTTCTTCAGGCTGCTTGCCCAGACTTCAGGTCACCGCAGCCCTCATGCCCACCCCAGCAGCCTCTGATGCCCCTGGACTTCACCTGGTGGCCCTGGAGTTCTCTGTACCCCCATTTACTCCCTGCTAGTCACCTCCTGAGTCTAAGGTGCCCTTCCTCAAATGAAGGTGGGAGGTCAACCCGTGAACAGAGATATACCAGGCCCCAGAGGTGACGGGACTCCAGGGACAGTCACATCTCTGCCCCGAGAGACCTTCTCCTTTCTTGTGACTGTCCTGGGAGAGCTGGGCTCTCGGACCTCACCCAGTCTCATCTGTTCCTCGGTGTCCCCAAGTCCTGACCCAGCACAAGCCACAGAGCTGCAGCCTAGACCCAGAGTCCTCTCTGTGCCTTCCATTGCTCTCCCCTTGGTGTGACCCGTGTCCCCAGGCCCCCGTGTGGCCCTCCTAGGCTGGATGAGCACACAGCCCTCAGCCTAGACCCTGGGGTCCCGGGGACTGTCTCTAAGGCCACTGCAGGGCTCCTCATCAGAACTGGCCTCTGTCCCACTGAGACATCTGCCCTGGGAGAGGGGAATAGCTCTGACCCCGTCCAATCCCAGCACAGGCACCGGGACCAGGCAGTGTCCTGCTGTTGGAACCTGAAGGCAGCTGCTCCCACTGTGGGGGCCCTTCCTGCAGGATACCCTGAGACTAGCCCGCTTCCCCCACACTCCATGGAGAAAGGAAGGGTTCCATGCTTAAGACTTGGAGGGCAGAGGGGAAGAAGCCCCAGAGAAAGAAAACAGGCTTTTCCAGAGACAGGAGAGCGTGGGACAGGCTGGGGAAAGTTGTGAGAGCCACCTACCTAAAACAGTGAGCTGGGTCCCGCTGCCAAACACATGCCTCAGTGAATTATGCTTGGATTGAAACCTCCGGGGCCAGTCCAGGAGCCGTGCTGGAGCAGGAACCTGCTGGGCGTGAGGGGCACAGGGCTGTAGTGTGTGGGCTGTGACTTAGGCACAGGGCAGGGGGTGGCCAGTATCCCAGTAGTGTCTCTGTGCCTGTCCCTTCTCTGAGGCAGGTGCCGCCCACAGCCTTGGAGTCACCCCAGCCTGTGTCCCACTCTCTGAAGCTGTTGGTGCTGATGGCAACGCTGGCCCAGTGGGTCCCAGCAACTCCGAGTGACACATCCCCTCAGGCAGCTGTGCGGTGTGGCTGAGGAGTGCTGAGCTGGCTCAGACCTGCCCAACCTCACTCGGCCCCATTTTAAGGGCCTCTGAAATCCACCACAAGTGTCCCCAGTCAAGCCAGGCTGACTTCCTCCCTGGACCAGGACATTGGGTCATTCCCAACTCAAGAGGAGATTCCTCTGCTTTTATATCTATCCATGGAGATGCAGCTCAGTCTCACTTTGCTCATGAAGCCTTTTCTGATCATTCATTCCACCTGTCCATCTGTCCATCTGTGCATCTGTCCATCTATTCATCTGTCTTTGCATACATCTATCATCTGTCCATTCATTCATCCACCTACCTGTCCGTCCATCCATAACTCCATCCTGTCTACCAGGCACTGTTTTGTGTGCTGGGGACATGCTGTGGTCCTCCATGCTCTCACCCCCATCTCTCCCAGGTCATGGCCAACAAGGCACTCCTCATGGTCATGTCCAAAGTCCTTCTGCTGTACCTGGTGTCTCTGCTGGATGTGACACGGGGCTGGCCCCTCTTTCCAGTGACTCTTTTCCCCTTCAGGTCTCACTCCCCTTTCTTCTTCCCCTGGCATCTGTTTCTCCATGGCCTATGCCCAGCTGCTGACTCCCCCAGACCCCCACTCAGTCCTCTTTCTTGGCCATCTTCACACTCTGTGACCCCCACTATTGCCCACATGGTGAGGCTGGAGTCAATCCCAGCTCCAAACCCTCTCAGTTCCTCAACTGCCTACTGACCATGCCCAGTGAGCTACCCAACAGGAGTCTCAAACTAATCACATCCAGAGGAGATGACCACCTTTCCCCAGCCCAGCCCATTTTCCACTTTCATCTCATCACAATGACCATGGGCGGTCTCAGCCCCTCAGCCAGAAACCTGGAGTCCCTGGACTCAGTCATCCCGCCTCCCACACTGAAATGGCTTCTGCGTACTTAGCTACTGCATCTAGACATTCCTTTTTTTTTTTGCTTTGAGACAGAATCTCGCTCTGTCGCCCAGGCTGGCGTGTATCTTGGCTCACTACAACTCTGCCTCCCAGGTTCTAGGCAATTCTGTCTCAGCCTCCAGAGTAGCTGGGATTACAGGCATGTGCCACCATAGCCGGCTAATTTTGTATTTTCAGTAGAGATGGGGTTTCACAATGTTGGCCAGGCTGCTCTCGAACTCCTGATCTCAGGTGATCTGCCCGCCTAGGCCTCCCAAAGTGCTGAGATTACAGGCATAAGCCACCGTACCGGGTGACATTCCCTTTAAAGCTAAAAGAAGGCTCAATATAATTAAGAAACAATAAAACCACCTTCTGAGACTCCAAAACCACAAGAAGAGTGAACTTTGCTTTTCTGGATTTTAATCTCAAACTCTCTCTGGTACAAGGATGTGGTGTTGAGCCGGGGCTTACTGGGTGCAAGCTCCCTGCCAGGGGTTCAGACCGGAGTGTTTCTACCTTAGAAGCTGGTCTAGTAATTGGTGATTGGTTTTGTGATGTGAACATAAGATTTTTCTTTGTTTAT
>NW_022308537.1:0-1753 GCF_002776525.5 Piliocolobus tephrosceles
TGAGGATGCTAATTTTTAAATAATCTTTTGATATCTGTACTGTTTCTATTTATTCCATGTTTTCTTGTTTTCTGTTTGTTGCTATCTCTATCGTCTGGCTAAAAATCTAACAACCCTGGCAATATTGACTACTGGTGAAGATGCCCAGCAACAGGAACTCATCTATTGTTGGCAAAAAATGCAAAATGGTATAGCCACTTTTGAAGACAGTTTGGGAGTTTCTTATGTAGCAAGATATGGTCTCACCATACCACCCCAGAAGTCTTGCTGTTAGGTTTTCACCCAATTAATTTTAAGATATATGTACACAAATGATTATGGATGGATGTTTGTAATGGTTTTCTTTATAATTACCAAACACTCGGAACAAACAAGATGTCTTTTTATATGCTGGGGAGGTTTGTCCCTTCCAAATCCTGTGTTGAAATGTGATTCCAAATGTTGGAATTGGGGCCTAGTGGGAGGTCATTCCATTAAGGGGGTGCATCTCCAATGAATGGTTTAGCACCATCCCCGTATGTGATAAGTGAGGTTTTGTCAGTTCAGTCACACTAGATCTGCTTGTTTAAACGTTTGCCAACTCCTCACACCACTCTCTTGCTTTTGTGCTTACCATGTTGACATGCTGGCTCTCTGTTGACTGCTATCATGATTGTAAGCTTCCTGAGGCCTCGCTAGAGGCAGATGCCATCATCATGCTTCCTGTAAAAACCCATAGAACCATTAGCCAACTAAGTATTTTTTACCTAGCTTCAGGTGTTTCTTTTCTTTTGAGACAGAATCTCACTCTGTCACCCAGGCTGGAGTACAGTGGCATGATCTTGGCTCACTGCAAACTCTGCCTCCTGGGTTAAAGTGATTCTCCTGCCTCAGCCTCCCAAGTAGCTGGGACTACAGGTGCCCGCTACCATGCCCAGCTAATATTTTTGTATTTTTAGTACAGATGGGGTTTCACCATGTTAGCCAGGATGATCCCGATCTCCTGACCTCGTGATCCACCCACCTAGGCCTCCCAAAGTGCTGGGATTACAGGTGTGAGCCACCATGCCCATCCCAGGTGTTGCTTTATAGCAATGCAAGAAGGGCTTAACAAATCCTTCAGTAGGTACGTGGATAAGCAAACTAAGGTGTACTCATACAATAAAATACAATTCAGAACTGTTTTAGTTTATTTTGTGCTGGTACAACAAAATACCTGAGACTGAGTAATTTGTAAAGAACTGACGTTTCTTTCTCACAGTTTTGGAGTCTGGGAATCCCAAGAAGATGGTGCTGGCATCTAGTGAGGCCAACTTGCTGCATCCTTACTTAGAAGAAAGAGAAACTAGAGCTGAAGATCAAGCCAGCAAGCCAGCTGAACGCTTCAAGAAGCCTCTTTTATAAAAGCCTGAGTCCCATTAATGAGAAAGGAACCCTCATGACCTAATCATCTTTTAAAGGCCCCACCCCTTAATACCATCATATTGGCAACACTTGAATCTTGGAGAGCACCCATTCAAACCATAGCAAGAGTTTAAATGTAATAAGATAAAAAAGAAACACTAAGACACAAATGAACCTTAAATGCATATTACTAAGTGAAAAAGGCCAATCTGAAAAGGCGTGTTACCATTAAATGACATTCTGGAAAACGCCAAGCTATTGAGATGATAAACATGGTAGTGCCTGTCATGAATGACACCGGAAGGGATTGAACAGGTACAGCACAGGACAGTGATGCTAATTTTATATGATACTGTGACAGTGGATACAC
>NW_022308538.1:0-12107 GCF_002776525.5 Piliocolobus tephrosceles
AAGTATACTTCCACATGTGCAAAATATATATGCACACTAAAATACTGCTTTTACCAGCAAAAGATTGGAAACATGACACACACATTATATATTTATATATAATTGCATATAAATACGTATTTATCTAGAACAACAAATGGCAGTTTGATAAGTGACAAGTCCTATATATGAGATCAATTTTAATAAAAAGAGCAATATGTAGAATACGTCTCCAGTCTCCTGCCAGATGTGTAGAAAGGTGTCCGTTCACACCCTGGAACCTGCAGAGCCTGTCTTTGGGAAGGTGCCTCTGAGGCTCGTCACTGGGTGTATGCAGGGAAGAGATGAAAGGGAAACATTTTCATTGGATATTAGATGCTCTTTCTGCATTTTAGATTTTCTACTTTTTAAATAAAGAAATACAAAAATTAATTGTAAAAATGTGTGTGGGAGGACAGAGGCAGAGGGAGAGAGAGAAGGAAAAGAGAGGAAAGAGAGAGAGAAGCAAGAGAGAGGGAAGACTGGGAAGAAGGACAGAGAGACAGGGAAGAAAGACAGGGAGAGAGAGGGAGAGAGAGAAGAAAAAGAGGGAAGAGAGATGGAAGACAGAGATGGGGAGAGAGAAGGAAGAGAGGATGGAGAGAAGGAAGAGAGAGAGGGGAAGAGAGAGACAGAGAGAGGGGGCAAGCTGGTCTGTGTCCACAGGGAACCTGCAGCATCATGGGACTGGCTGCAGGAACATGGGGTGGACAGGGAAGATGTGTGTTCAGCTTCCACCATTCGGAAGCCACAATTCCTTGGGCAGGTGCCCATTGCTCTGAGCTTTAGTATCTGCATGTGTAAAATGGGTACAGTGACTTGGTAGGCTTGTAAGGTTCCAGTGGGAGGAGGGGTGTGAAAGGGATTCATCAAATACAAGGCACCCCAGGCTTTCCGAGCCTCACCGAGAGCAGCAGCATTTTGTGATTATCTCCTTCAGAAGGAGCCACGGAGGAGGAGAAGTTGCTGAGCCGGAAGATGATGAAATACTGGGCTACCTTTGCTCGAACCGGGTAAGTAAACCTCCCGGTCTCCCCCATGCCAAGGCCTGGGGTGTAAGGAGGAAAATCTCACCCCTGTTTCTGCTCTCCTTTCCAGGAATCCCAATGGGGACGACCTGCCTCTGTGGCCAGCCTATAATCTGACCGAGCAGTACCTGCAGCTGGACTTGAACATGAGCCTCGGACAGAGACTCAAAGAACCGCGGGTGGAGTTTTGGACCAGCACCATCCCCCTGATCCTGTCTGCCTCCGACACGCTCCACAGTCCTCTTTCCTCCTTGATTTTCCTCTCTCTCCTCCAGCCTTTCTTTTTCTCTTGTGTTCCTTGGGAAGTTATCTTTCTGTGATTTTGGTTTCCATTCTCCTCCTACAATTATTCCCCGCAATCATTAGTTTCTTTCCAAGTTCAGCTGCTTTCTATGGGGATCTTTGCAGAACAAGCAGCTTTCGCTGATATTTTACAGACTTAGGAATGATCCTTATGGAATTCTTTTCAACATCAAAAAGTGCAATTTGTCTTGGAAGGCAACACAATTTCTTCAATAAATTTGGAAGAGGACTGACCTATTAGTTGTCATAATAATGATTTTATAACTCATATGAAATAAAATCAGAATGTAAAATATGGATAAGGGGCAGAATTTAAATCTGTGCTGATAATGCTCCCCCTGCCCCCAGCACCCACTTTCTATCAGAGAAGGTGTCTGTGTATGTTACCCAAAATGCAAGTCCACCACCCCAACCCATAGGAGCTTCAGCCACAAGCCAAGTATGATTGTCTTGGACATCACGGGTTTGAGCTGGGTCTCTTCTCTGGCTCAGAGAGACATGTGGGTGATGGGGTTTTCTCGGCCATGGAAAGCTGACGTCATCCAAAATAAAAAACCTAGAAGTCAAATTCTAGGCATCAAGGGTCAGATCAGCAGTGCCAAGAAGAAATGAAGCTTCTGTGATGGGGTCGAGATGAATCTATCATTCAATGAACCTACACTGGCTGGGTGTAGTGGCTCATGGCTATAATCCCAGCACTTTGGGAGGCTGAGGTGGGTGGGTCACTTAAGGTCAGGAGTTCAAGACCAGCTTGGCCAACATGGTGAAATCCCATCTCTACTAAATAATACAAAAATTAGCTAGGCGTGGTGGTGTGTGCCTATAGTCCCAGCTACTTGGAAGGCTAAGGTGGGAGAATCACTTGAACCTGGGAAGTAGAGGTTGTAGTGAGCCTAGGCCGCACCACTGCGCTCCAGACAGGGTGACAGAGCAAGGATCCTTCATTTAAAAAAAGATAATAATAATAAAAAAATAAAAAATAAATCTACACTAAGTGTCTGATATATACCAGGCGTATCCTCACCGGGGATACAGCAGTGAACAAAACCTGGCTGCTACCCAAGAGTGAGCAAACAGACGTTAAGCAAACATTCACGCAAGTGGATATCTCATACTGTAACTTTGATAGGTGTTACTCAGGAGAATAAGGTGTTTTCAAGAAAGTGTAACAGAGGCAACCTAAGTCAGATTAAAGTCTTCGGAGGCTCTCCCTGGAGAAATAGCATTTACATTAAGAAAGGACACATCAAAATTAGTCACAGGATAGGGAGAATGTTAAATACCGTCATTCAAAGGGTGCACTCTTACTTTGTATAGCCACATAATCCATATTATATCCATATAATTCACCATGGTCATTATTTTTTCTTCATGATTGCTTCAAGATTACATAAGATGCATAGAATAGGAGGGTTTCTGAGATGCCAGTAACTCATCTGGGTGAAAGATCTCCAACTCAGAGCCTGAATCTGACCCCCTGAAGTGTTTTGTTTGGCTCACACAACGTTAAACCTGTTTTGGAATTTGTTGCCAGCAAATTTTAAATTAGGGAAATTTCACATTAAATCCCATATTTCCAGCTTCTTCAGGAAACAACAATAACAAGAAAACCCAGAAGATACTATTACAGAGCTGCATTCGCACATGATAACCAGCACTTCTGGCAGTCCATACAACACCTTTTATGCAAATTACAAGGTGCCCCTTCCTCAAAACCTTCTACAGTCATCTTCAGAAACTGCCCTGGATAAATATCTACATCTATGATGCAAATGACACCTTCTGTAAAGTGTTATCCTTCTGCAGTGCACTCCCTGTGCAACCGTCCTCAGGAAAGACAGAGTAATCTCCAGGAACTGAGTGGTGGCTGCCCCCTTTACAGTGGCATAAGTCCTCAACTTTCCCCAGTATGCACCATTCCACTTTGTGCTGTGCCTGGTCCATTTTACTCACTGGTATTACCCAACCTCTGAAGGTGTTAAAGTTTGGACCCTTGACCTCTCATTTCATAGTGAACCTCAGAGAGGTGAAAGGATTCACCCAAGATCACTCAGCAAGTATGCAGTGTCAGCAAGTTAGCAGTAAGTCAAAACTAGGCCTTAAGGCTCTTGTCACTTCAGAGCAGGACCCTTACTGCCACGCAGCTACCTCTCTCACCAGATGGTCCAAGGCATTCTCTGGATTAGGTGGTTGTGGGAGGGGTAGATCAGAGATGCTCTGGGCTACTTTATGGCTGTAGGCCACATGAAAGCAAGCTGGAAACTGAATTGCCTCTGCAGCTGCAGAAGACTAATTTCTATATTGATATTTGGAAAAACTAACAGCTAGAAAACACCACTCAACTCATTTTTAAAAATATGATCATATTAAATGACATTACACACATCATTTATATATTGCTTGCAGTGCCAGCATCCTCAAATACGGTTCTAATTTTGGTAAATATCTTGCTAGGGGGAGCACATTACGAAATTATCCAGATATAGGGCCCTCTTTCCTTCTCTTTCTGTCCACATGCAATCAGATGCTTTGTGGAATTAAAGTTGACATTTATTTAAGTGGAACTTGGTGTCTTTTTTTTCCCCTTTAATTTAGAGTTTTCTATCTGGGGTGTAAGTAAAAGAATCACTCGGAGGGCTTCTCCAAAATACCGATGGCCAGGCTACTAGCCAGTCAATTGGAAGCAAAGTCTCCTTGGATGGGACCTAGAAGTCTTTTTCAGTTTTCTGCCATTTTAATGAGCACCGCTGACTAAGAACCACCAGGTCTTAAGAGTGCGGCATATGTATTTTTCAAGTTCCTAGAGGCTCTCCAAAACAAACAAACAAAAAAATCAGCTGTATCTTCTGCCTGGTGTTGATGTGTCACAGTCTCTTTAGCCATTAGTTTAATCCTGTATACTTATGGTTATAATTTGATGAACAATGTTGGAAATGACTTCTTTTTTTTTTTTTTGAGATAGAGTCTCACTCTGTCACCCAGGCTGGAGTGTAGTGGTGCAATCTACACTCACTGCAACCTCCACCCTAGTACTTCTATTTTCAAATATTATTTATGGCATCCAGATTTGCATAAGATGCACTAAGTCAACGGCCATGGCATTTATAAATCAATATTCTTAAGTTCTACAAATTCATTTTCCTAAAGCGCCAAATCACATCCTACTCACCAGCATGATGGGTACACATCATTTTCATAATCACTTCTAATTTTCCACCATTGTAAAAAAAAAGTTTAATTACTTTCTTATTGTAAAATAAACAATTTACTTTTCCAGGACCCACTGCCTCTCCCCTCCCTTTTTTGTTTTTTTAAACAATCTTGAACCCTATCCATTAAATTAAATCAAAGCAAAAGCAGGGACAAACATTAGTCTTCACCTGTGAATTTCCTGATGTCCAGTAGAGGGCAGCATTATCACAAAGGAAAGACACTTCTCTCTACTCTGAGGTTCCTGAGATGCTGGTAGTGTGACATCGCGGAAGTTGCCCCTACAATAAAACCATGCAAAATAGTTAAATTATATACAAACCTATACAATATAGTGTTATCCATTCCCTCTGTAACATTTGGAAAGAGGAAAAGGTACGATCCACTCCCTGAAAAGTCTGACTGAAAAGACTAAACTCACTAGCAGAACAGAGGTTGGGGCCAGCAGTGTTTCCCTTTTCCACTTCTCGGACTTTCCCATTAAGTCTCCAGGGGCCTACCTCAGAGGGGCATAAGGGATTTCCTTTCCTTGGATGAACTCAGTCCAGATTCCCCCTGGGCAGAACTGCAGGGGAGGGTGGGAAGCGGGCTCAGGCCCTGCACCTGGGTAGCTGCCCCACCTGGCGCTGCCCCAGGTAACGCATCTACAAGACGAGCCTCCCTTCCCCCAGCAGGGAAAGATCCCACTCAGTCCTGCCTCGTGTGCTGGGCTAAAAGTTTCTATCAAGAGTGTGCCTCATTATTCCCCAGGATGGGAAGGGCTGGGGAGAGAAAATCCTACCTTGGCACTTGATTGTGTCAAGATACAAGGGAATTCATTGCAAAGAGCTCGCTGTGCTCCATGAATGGGGTGGAACTCAAGTCTGAAATTACAGGATGGGTAGGAAGGGGGATGGCCAGCCACAGCGTGGCGGAAGTGTAACCCTGAGCAGTGGTGGCAAGGGGGCCAGCCCACGGGCAGCAGGGCTGGTGTTGGCAAGGTTGCTGGAGCTCTCTGTGAGTGCCTGGAGGACAGCTTTTCTACCTTGACCTGTAGGAAACAGACTTCTCTCTTTATAGGAAGACAATGCCATAAAACGTCTGACTATCTATCTATCTATCATCTATCTACCTACCTACCTATTATCTATCAATTATCTATGATCTATCTATTATCTATCTAACCTATTTATTTCATTAATTACATTTATTTATGAAATTGTATTTCAAGTTCTATTTACCTCCTGAACTCTTCATGTGAGAGACCAGAACTCTGACTGATACCATCAGTATTTTTAGGAGGATTGGTACACTTTGATTCTTATTCATTACTATATAATTCCTCCATTAGTTTACCTGCATGCAACAATTGAGTTACAGAAGCACATTTCTGAAAATCAGTTATTCAATGGGAAAAATGGACTGTCAATGGTCAGTTAGTAATATGAAGGCCAGGACAAACTTGTCCACCATCATGAGAGCGTGTTTGGTGGCCAGGCATTGACTTCATCAAGAGTCATCATTACTGCAGCCATTACTTGAGCTTTGGGAAACTTCTTCCTTTTGACATGCAGATCTCTGGGCAGAAATCACCTTATGTTGACATCTGGCAAGGACCTTCCAATAATCTGTTGTAATTAGGTGGTCAGAGTTCCTGGGGTGAGCCCAGTTCTAGGACTGGCAGAGGCAGACTGTCTTCAGGAAACTTTGGCCTTGGGGTAGAGCTCAAAGGGGAGAGGTGCACTCCCCATGGGCATAAGTGGGGGATACCTATACCCCAACTTTCAAAGGTATCCAATACCACTAAACCCAGAGAGTCTTTCTGTCTCTATTCTGATGGCATAGATGCATGGTGGTGTCCTTCTCTCCATGAGTTAACGTCTCCTTTTTCTGTTCTAAAACTAGTTCTCATCATTCTGTTGGCCTTCCAGTGTCCAAAATGTTGTCATCTCTTCTTTTGCAGTTTGTCTATGTGGGTTTGTAGCTTTAAAAACTTTATTTCACTGTTTTTTCGGATGATTGGAGGAGGGAAATAAAAAATTTTGGATCCCTCTTCTTTCACAGGAAGTGGTGAACCGTTTTTCCTTTACACAAACATTTAAAAACAACTTTTCTACCTTTTTGACAGTTACATTGCATCCCATAGTATAATATTCAATAAACTATATAACTCTCTACTATTGTTTGCCATTCGAATGATTTCCTATTTTATACTATTGTCAGCTTCACTGAGGTGACCATCTGATATGTATATATTTGGGCTCATTCAGAATTATTCCTAGAGAATAGTGCTTTAAAATAAAGGTTTTATCATTATTTAGGTATGGCAGCGCCAACAGATCAGATGTCAGCCATTGAAAAACCAATTTGGGCTGGGCGTGGTGGCTCACGCCTGTAATCTTAGCAATTTGGGAGCCAAGGTGCATGGATTACTTGAGGTCAGGAGTTCGAGACCAGCCTGACCAACATGGTGAAAACTCGTCTCTACTAAAAATACAAAAAAAAAAAAATTTAGCTGGGTATGGTGGTGAGCACCTATAATCCCAGCTACTAGGGAGGCTGCGGAAGGAGAATCGCTTGAACCTGGGAGATGGAGGTTGCCGTGAGCCGAGATCGTGCTATCGCACTCCAGCCTGGGCAACAGAGCGAGACTCCATCAGAAAGAGAGAAAGAAAGAGAGAAAGAAAGAAAGAGAGAGAGAGAGAGAGAGAAAGAAAGAAAGAAAGAAAGAAAGAAAGAAAGAGAAAGAGAGAAAGAAAGAGAAAAAGAGTAGTTTGTTACTCACATGTTACTCACAGATCCCAAGACAAGACAAAGGGGAACTCCATGCTATGGGAGCAGGAGGCTGCACAGACAACGCTGGAGTCCATCAGAAGGTGGTGGTGATGGGCATGTGGCAATAGGTGTTCCTGTGGTTTCCGTGGGAAAGAAGAGGTGAGGCAGGGTGAGCAGGTTTAGGATTGGTTAGTCTGAACATTTTCAGTGGGCTCTGCGGCATCGGGGCTGTTCCATCTGGTACCTAGCCCTGGGGTGATGAGGGTGTGAGGCTATTAGTCCAGAGTGGGAGAGCCCCATAAAGGAGGTGGTTGGGATGTGGGCTCTGGATCAGTGAGTTTGTATATGGAAGACACACTAAGAGACAAGTGGCTTATATCTCTAGGAATTGGCTAACTCTGGGAGGAGCAGTCTCTCGAGGAGTAAGCCCTGGATGTAAAAGTATCAGAATGGAGAAAATGAAGAACATGGTTAATAAAAAATAGCTAGGACAAATGGGATGCATTTTTGAAATGTTAGGATAGATTTTGCCAAATTGCCCCCAAGAAAACTTGAACTAATTGATCTCTCACATCAGTGGTGAAAGTTCCTGGTTTTCTATATTCTTGCCACTAAAGAAGAGTGGTAAAAATCCTTGCAAAGTCAATAAGTGCCATTTGGGCATCCGGTTTGAATTTGCGTGTCTTGGTGTGTGTGCTATTGATCTGTGAAAATGGTATTTTGTGGATGTGAAGACCTCTTGGAGCCTGATCGGTGGGATGGAGGGGGACTGTGAACAGTATCCACCCCGATGTGCTACTGGCCTCCATAGAAGGACAGCTGTGTGGGAAGTGTCAGAGGGACTACAACTTCTCCATTCCAGCTGTGACCCAGCCCACAAAGGATTCTAGAGATTTTGTCCCTTGCATGACCTACTAAAGTGAGAACACAGGGCCAGCATCAGTAGCTCCTGGGATTTGGGCAGACCTTTGTGCAGTCCAGCTTTTTGGAGAAGCTTATGTCATTTATGCTTGCTGAGTCCTGTGTAAGTCCCAAAGTCAAGCTTTCACAAGCGTAGGACTTAGGCACCTTTGAAAAGGAGAAGGTTATATTTTACCCTCCCAAAGAGTGTGTAGGAGGTTCCCCTTGAGGGTAACCATTGATCCCTCCAGATGGCTTGGCTGCTTCTGCCAGGCTCTACTTTCAGAAACACCTTTCATTGTGCAATTCTCAGAATTCAAGTCTTCCAGTGTCTCCTCATTGTTCAGGGATGAAGTCTGTTCTCCTTGGCTTGGCATTGAAGCTCTCTGTCCTCTATTCACCCTTCCAGTCCAACTGGCCTCCCCAAACAGCCCCTGAATCTGCGTTGTACCAATGCTAATTTCTTCTCTGTCTCTCCAAATTTTGCCCATCTCTCAATACCTAGTAGCATCAAGAGACATCACAGTTTTGGACATTAACATATATGAATATTGATAGTTCTCAGGGCAAGAAAACACACAGAACATGCCTCTCTGTGGAGGCCACTCTATTCACCTGGATGTTTATAATGTAATCTATAGTTTGAGCTTACAGGACTCTTTCGAGATTATAATTCAATGTTAACTTTTCTCTGTCTAAATTTTTACATGGCTTTCTGAATCATCCTTTTTCCCCCATTTTATTCCTAACAGGGTAAAGGGAGGCTTAATAGAGTAGCCCTAATGAATAGGGAATGGGTTTAGAATCACGCTTTTGTGATTCAAATCAAAGAAATACAAAAACTTAGTGTTTATCAGAGTGTAGTGCACTTATTCCTGGAGTTATGCAGGATCATTTTAGATGGCGCACAAACTAGAAACCATTTATGTAATGGTTGTGTATTTATTTTGCTGTGTATTAGGGGAATAAAAACCCTTTACTATCAAGTCCTTGGTTTAACGGATATTACCTGTGACAAGGATTGCTGGCAGTCTGTTAAAATCTGTCCCACTTTCCTTGGTACACAGCCAGATTACATTTTCCAGCCTTGGTTGCAATTAGATTGATCATGTGAATAAGTTCTCACCAATGTCCTCTGAGTGGGAGTGGAGAGTGCCACAGCCAGGCCTGGCCCACACAAATGCTCCATGGTCACACTTCTGCTCCTGCCTCTTCCAGGTGTCAGGAAATTGACACCTATGGCAACTTTAGAAACCATGGCTTAAGGATGGCAAAGCCACCATAGCCTAGATCAGGAGTGAGTAAACTACAGCCTAAGGGCAAAATCTGGCCTACTGTCTTTAAAAATAAAGTTTTATCGAAGCACAGCCATTTCCATTTGCATAGGTATTGTTTATGCACCGCCTTACTACCACAGTAGTTGACACAGTCAGCCCATGGCCTGCAAAGCCCAAAGTACTTACTATCTGGCCCTTTATAGAGAAAGTTTGCCGATACACTAATTTTGATCTCTGAATGACCATATGGAGGACAGCCACCTTGTTGACCTGAATAACACTCTGGTCATTTACTTATGCAAAAAATGAGCTGTTGAAATTCTGGGCCTATTTACTACCATAGTTTACCTACTCTCACTAATAATTCTTGCTCAACAGTCACAGGGTGATTGCCTAACGAATGAATATGGCCCAATTTCCAGTTGTTTGAGCCACTGAGGGTGACTAGTTATACCCACGGGATTACAGGTCTCTCCTCTACGACCCACCACCAGGGAAAAATTTCCTCCAGATGTTCGAACCAGTCAGTCGTAGGACCTGATTGACACCAGGGAGTCTGACCCCCTAAGTATAACACAGCATCACGGTCTTGGGAAGGTGTAAACATAATACAGTTTCTGCCCTTTGAACTGAATGTTAACCGGAAGACGTTCCATGAAGCAGAAGGAAATGACCTTAGTGACAATGACCCTTGCCAAGGGTAGGTAAGCAACCCTTGCCTTGTCACCTACCTGGTAGTCATGATGGCCGATCAAGGCTGGCCCTGCTTTCATGTAACTAACTGGCCTTCAATGGTTCACTTTTCCCACTGAGTGACTTTTTTCAGTTACACACTTTTGTAAACTAGAAGTGCTTTTACCTGCATTTCTTTATGCACTGCTTTATTTTTATCATCATTTTAATTTAAAAAATGCAGTCACACATTTTCCATGCATACCTCTAATTTATGGCAGGCTATATAGCTCTTGCACTTATGGAAATGGTATAAAGTCTCCTTTTTGAGTGAGCATGTTAAAGTGAAAAGAGTGACTTCATTTAAAGAAAACTACTCATAGAAGTACAGACTATACGCTGATGAGGCAAAAAAGCATGATGTTAGTGTGAGAATAACTGAGGTTCCAGAAACACTGCATGTGCCTAGGCTGCAGTGGAGAATGTCACAGAATCCTGGATTCATGGAGTGTGGAGCAACGGTGAAGGAAGCGTGAGAGAGCCCCTCCTCCAGAGCCACCCCCGGTCTTTCCACAAGGAATTCCCAAATGTCACCCAGTGGATTCTCAGACTTCTGTCTCCCAGTTCAGTGTTCTCCGCCACAAAATCTACACCTGATCAATCCCATGGTTTAGAGACAAAGCTGAGTGAGGGGCCCAGCAGGACATGGACTTGCTGCGCCCAATGCCTGCTCTAATATGAGCTTTCCACATATCTGCTGAGTAAAGTGTTGGAGGTGGAGAGGTTTGGGGGAGTCCAGATATGCCCACTCTCCCAAGTCCTACCCCCTGCTTAGAAGTTAAGGCCTGTTCCTAGGATTTTACTTTCCATGTCATATAGTTCCTCATGGAAAACCAGAGGGATTCCCCAGAGAAAACAATAACCCCAGCCAACTGCCACTTAAACAAGAGACGTATTGCTTACAGCTGAAGTGATGCAGGGGAGTTATACATATTAAGCAAAAATGAGATCTATTGTAAGGCTTGGTAGGCTTCGGCTTCACCCATCACAATGTGCAGAGTCATCACGAACCAGAAATGGGCTTCAGAGACTGCAGCCAGACCCAGGCAAAACCTAGGAGTGGCCAAAAAAGATCTCTGTTTGCACAATTGGCTAGTGTCACAAGTGGGCATGTGATTGAGTAGTGGTTCAGGAGAAGAACTAATCCTTACCTTTTATATTTTGTGAACACAGCACCACAAAATCTTCATAGGCCAAGAGCCAGGGCTGCTTCCCAGGTTGCAAAGGTCAGCTGGCTAGGGCAACAGGGCAGGATGGCTAACAGGCATGTGCATGCGTGCACGTGTGTGTGCGTTGTGTGTGTTGTGCTGAGTGAGTGGGACTAGCCTTGCTTTCTACTTAAGAGGATCACCCAGAATGTCCCTTGTGGATACAGACAGGGATGCTTTTTATTAGCATGCAGTTTATCAACCAGGTTTCTGTCCTGGATAAAAGTAAGGGAGGAACCCTAAAGCTCAGGTCAACTTTTGTAGAGTCAATTAACTCTGGGGACTGATTCTCATGCTGTCACAGCATCCTCATTTCCATCACAAAATGCCTCTCACCAGCCTGCACGTGGCTAGAATGAGTGCTCGTGAGCATCCCTTTTTGAATTTGAGTCTCTAGAAGCTTCATTTCAGCTACAACTCATGGCCTTGGGCAAGAATCCATCAGCAGCTCAGGGACTGTCGTGTACTTTATGGCTGCTGGTTGCCCAATCTTTCCTGATGTCAATTGTGGTCAGGCCTGGACAAGGGCAGGCTTGCCAAGTGACATTGGGAAAATAGAACATGGCTCCCCAGGTATCTGGTACTTGGCTCCCATCTTTCTCTCTTTTTCTTTCCTTCTTCCTTTCTCTCTCTTTCTTTCTTTCTTTCTTTCTTTCTTTCTTTCTTTCTTTCTTTCT
>NW_022308539.1:0-942 GCF_002776525.5 Piliocolobus tephrosceles
GGGGGGTTCTTTGGGGGGTAATGAAAATGTCTAAAATTGGCCAGGCGCAGTGGCTCACGCCTGTAATCCCAGCACTTTGGGAGGCCAAGGCGGGTGGATCACGAGGTCAGCAGTTCGAGACCAGCCTGGCCAACATGGCGAAACCCCATCTTTACTAAAAATACAAAAATTAGCCGGGCATGGTGGTGGGCGCCTGTAATCCCAGCTACTCGGGAGGCTGAGGCAGGAGAATTGCTTGAACCTGGGAGGCAGAGGTTGCGGTGAGCTGAGATCACACCATTGCACTCCAGCCTGGGAGACAGAACGAGGCTCCATCTCAAACAAAAAACTGTGGTGATGGTTGCACAGCTTGGTGAATATACTAAAAACCATTGATTTGTACACTTTAGGTGAATTACATAGTATGTGAACTACATCTCAATAAAACTGTTGTCCCCAAAATTGCAACACACTGTTTGGAGATGTATACAAATGTAGTACACGTTTACAGGAATGTTATACCGTTGATGAAAGAAAAATTGAGATTTTGGCTGGAAACAGTGACTCAAGCCTGTAACCCCAGCACTTGAGACGCTGAGATGGGAAGATCCCTTGAGCTCAGGAGTTTGAGACCAGCCTGGGCAACATGGCGAAATCCTATCTCTACAAACAATTAAAAAATTAGCCGAGTATGGTGGTGCATGCCTGCGGTCCCAGGTACTAGAGAGGCTGAGGTGGGAGGATCACTGGAGTCCAGGAGGTCAAGGTTGCAGTTAGCTGTGATTACACCACTGCACTCTAGTCTGAGCGACAGAGTAAGTTCCTGCCAAAAAAAAAAGAAGAAGGAAGGAAGGAAGGAAGGAAGGAAGGAAGGAAGGAAGGAAGGAAGGAAGGAAGGAGAAGGAAGGAAGGAAGGAGAAGGAAGGAAGGAAGGAAGGAAGGAAGGAAGGAAGGAAGGAAGGA
>NW_022308539.1:1042-5471 GCF_002776525.5 Piliocolobus tephrosceles
TTTTTTCTTTTTTTCTTTTCTTTTTTTTTTTTTTGAGACAGAGTCTCACTCTGTTGCCCAGGCTAGAATGCAATGGCACGACCTTGGCTCACTGCAACCTCTGCCTCCCAGGTTCAAGAGATTTTCCTGCCTCAGACTCCCGAGTAGCTGGGATTACAGGCTTCCATCACCATGCCCAGCTATCTTTGTTTTTGTTTTTTTTTTGAGACGGAGTCTCGTTCTGCTGCCAGGCTGGAGTGCAGTGGCGCGATCTCAGCTCACTGCAACCTCTGACTCCCTGGTTCAAGCAATTCTCCTGCCTCAGCCTCCCGAGTTGCTGGGATTACAGGCATGCGCCACCATGCCCAGCTAATTTTTGTATTTTTAGTAGAGACGGAGTTTCACCATGTTGGCCAATATGATCTCCATCTCTTGACTTTGTGATCCGCCCACCTCAGGCCTCCCAAAGTGCTGGGATTACAGGTGTGAACCACCACGCCCAGCCATTGTGTGTGTGTGTGTGTGTGTGTTTTGTTTTGTTTTGTTTTTTGAGACAGAGTCTTGCTCTGTCGCCCAGGCTGGAGTGCAATGGTGCAATCTCGGCTCACTGCAACCTCCGCCTCCCGGGCTCACACCATTCTCCTGCCTCAGCCTCCCAAGCAGCTGGGACTACAGGCGCCCGCCACCACGCCTGGCTAATTTTCTGTATTTTTAACAGAGACGAGGTTTCACCATGTTGGCCAGGCTGGTCTCAAACTCTTGATCTCAGGTGATCCACCTGCTTCAGCCTTCAAAGTGTTGGGACTACAGGCATGAGCCACTGTGCCCAACCTGGGAGGAGACTTTCAGAGAGTTTCAGTTAGACTGCTCCAGAGCAGTGAAGACACAGGTGGTGGGGGTTGTGTATGTGCTCAGAAGTTACATTAGAGCAAAATCTCATCAAAGTTTGGGTGCGAAGATACATCTGGTTATAGATTACAGAGGCATAATCATTAATTCGTCACATTGTTTTACGTACAGGAAGAAGCAAAGGCCAGGATCACTGAACTTATCTTTTCGGAAACTGCAGTGACTTTGGCAAGAGACACAGGAAGCTGTGCCCTATCCTGCTTATCACTTTCAGGGCATTCTTCTGGGCTGGAGACTGTGCTCACACTGAGTCAGGGGCTTTGTGAAATTCTGCTGCCAAGGGAATTGGTGAAATTCTGCTGGCAAGCGGAATTAACAAAAGTGGCTACTTACGTTTGCTACTTTGTGTCACAGTACCATACTCAAGAGGGTAGTTGTCTCTGGAAAGAAAGAAAGAGGATGTGACTGGGGACAGGTACCAGGTTCAGCTGGAGGGTAGCGTTTCATTTCTTTTTCCTTTTTTTTTTTTCTTTTTTGAGACAAAGTCTCTCTCTGTCGCCCAGGCTGGAGTGCAGTGGCATGATCTCGGCTCACTGCAACCTCCGCCTCCCAGGTTCAAGTGATTCTCCTGCCTCAGCCTCCCAAATACCTGGGACTACAGGCGCCTGCCAGCCTGCCCGGCTAATTTTTTTGTATTTTTAGTAGAGATGGGGTTTCACCATGTTAACCAGGATGGTCTCGATCTCCTGACCTCATGATCTGCCTACCTCGGCCTCCCAAAGTGCTGAGATTACAGGAGTGAGCCATGGCGCCTGGCCAAGATTTCATTTCTTAAGTTGGGAGGTGCGGACTCAAGTGCTCATTATGTTAGTCTTTAAACTTTTTGTATGATTGAAATATTACACAACACATTTAAACATAATGTTTTCTCTTTTTTCCCCCAAATATTAGGATTCTTTTTGTTGTTGTTGTTTGTTTGTTTGTTTGTTTGTTTTGAGACAGTCTCACTTTGTTACCCAGGATGGAGTGCAATGGCTCAGTCTCCACACACTGCAACCTCTGTCTCCCGGGTTCAAGCAATTCTCATGCCTCAGCCTTCCGAGTAGCTGGGATTACAGGCATACGCCACCACACCTGGCTATTTTTTTTTCTAGTAGAGATGGGGGGGGGGGGTCTCACTACGTTGCCTAGGCTGGTCTCGAACCCCTGAGCTCAAGCAACCCTCCTGCCTCAGCCTCCCAAAGTTCTGGGATTACAGGCATGAGCCACTGCACACGGCCTATTTATTTTTGAGACAGGTTCTTGGTCTGTTTACAGGGCTGGCGTGCAGTGGTGTGACCATAGCTCACTACAGCCTCAAACTTCTAGGCTCAAGTGATCCTCCCGCTAGGACTACAGAAGGAAAGTGTTTTTATTTTTATTTATTTATTTTTTTTTAATTTTTTTTTTTTTGAGACGGAGTCTTGCTCTGTCTCCCAGGCTGGAGTGCAGTGGCCGGATCTCAGCTCACTGCAAGCTCCGCCTCCCGGGTTCACGCCATTCTCCTGCCTCAGCCTCCTGAGTAGCTGGGACCACAGGCGCCCGCCACCTCGCCCAGCTAGTTTTTTTTTTTGTATTTTTTAGTAGAGACGGGGTTTCACCGTGTTAGCCAGGACGGTTTCGATCTCCTGACCTCGTGATCCGCCCGTCTCGGCCTCCCAAAGTGCTGGGATTACAGGCTTGAGCCACCGCGCCCGGCGAAAGTGTTTTTAAAAATGGAGGCTTGAGAGGGTTTAAACGCTAAAGATGAAAGAGCTCATAGATAGGGAGAGACTGAAGAAACAAGTTCTTCTGGTCAAATATGACTTATACCTGGGGATAGACCCTCTCAGAAGGATTCAATATTACCCCAAGCAAGGCCCTATCCTCTGTACTCTGTAGCCTCCTCCCCCATCCCCAGGCAGGTTGAGAAAACAATCTTGGTGGTGACACCTAGTGGATTCAAAGGGCACTGCTTAAATTCTTCACTGCACACAGCACACCTCATCAAGAGGACACCTTATTTATTTATTTTTGAGACAGAGCCTCGGTCTGTCACCCAGGCTTGAATGCAGTGTGGGGATCTCGGCTCACTGCAACTTCCGCCTCCTGGGTTCAAGTGATTCTCCTTCCTCAGTCCCCTGAGTACCTGGGACTACAAGTGACCGCCACCACACCCGACTAGTTTTTGTATATTTATTTATTTTTTTTTTTTTTTTTTGAGACGGAGTCTCGCTCTGTCGCCCAGGCTGGAGTGCAGTGGCCTGATCTCAGCTCACTGCAAGCTCTGCCTCCCGGGTTCACGCCATTCTCCTGCCTCAGCCTCCCGAGTAGCTGGGACTACAGGCGCCCGCCAACACGCCCGGCTAATTTTTTGTATTTTAGTAGAGACGGGGTTTCACCATGTTAGCCAGGATGGTCTCGATCTCCTGACCTCGTGATCCGCCCGTCTCGGCCTCCCAAAGTGCTGGGATTACAGGCTTGAGCCACCGCGCCCGGCTAGTTTTTGTATATTTAGTAGAGACAGGCTTTCACCATATTGGCTAGGCTGGTCTTGAACTCCTGACCTCAAGTGATCTGCCTACCTCGGTCTCCCAAAGTCCTGGGATTACAGGTGTGAGCCACCATGCCTGGCCAGGAAGGGAGAAATTTTTTATTTTAAATCTGTTATAGCCAGGTGCGGTGGCTCACGCCTGTAATCCCAGCACTTTGGGAGGCCGAGGTGGGTGGATCATGAGGTCAGGAGACTGAGACCATTCTGGCTAACACGGTGAAACCCGTCTCTACTAAAAAAAAGTACAAAAAATCAGCTGGGCATGGTGGTGGGCGCCTGTAGTCCCAGCTACTCGGGAGGCTGAGGCGGGAGGATGGCGTGAACCTGGAAGGCGGAGGTTGGCAGTGAGCTGAGATCACACCACTGCACTCCAGTCTGGGCGACAGAGCTAGACTCTGTCTCAAAAAAAAAAAAATCTGTTATTAAAAACAGGAGACTATCAGAATCTGAATTGCTTTATGGTGTAATGTAGCTATGATAACATGTACAAATCTCACATGACCAATTCAACGTGCCGGACACACACACTTGTATACCACCCCCAGGTCATGATATGGAACATTTCTTTTATTTATTTATTTATTTATTTATTTATTTATTTATTTATTCCTCGCTCTGTTGCCCAGGCTAGAGTGCAGTGGTGTGATCTCAGCTCACTGCAACCTCCACCTCCCGGGTTCAAGCTATTCTCCTGCCTCAGCCTCCTGAGTAGCTGGGATTACAGGCATGCGCCACCACATCCGGCTTAGAGACAGGGTTTCGCTATGTTGCCCAGGCTGGTTTCAAACTCCCGAGGTCAGGCAATCTGCCCACCTCGGCCTCCCAAAGTGCTGGGATTACAGGCGACAGCCACCGTGCCCGGCCAATATGGAATATTTCTGTCACCCCACAGGACTTCTTCATGTCCCTTCCTGGTCAGTACTTCCCCCTACCCTATTGAGTAGGCAATAGTTTTACTTCTGTCTCCATAGATTAACTTAGCCTGTTTTTGAACTTTTTCTTCTTCTTCTTTCTTTTTTTTTTTTTTTT
>NW_022308540.1:0-1101 GCF_002776525.5 Piliocolobus tephrosceles
TGAATGTCAACGGTCTAGATGTTCCAAGGGAAAAACAAAAATTGTCAGAATAGAAAAAGACCAAACTACATATTGTCTGTAAAAAACCCACTTAAAATATAAAGACATATGTAGATTAAAAACAAATGGATGAGGAAAGATAAGCCTTGCTAATAATAATTTTGGAAAATCAGCATAGGTATATTAATTTCAGACCAAGCAGGCTTCCAAGCAAATATAAAAATTAAAATAGGTAAAAAGTCATATTACATGATGATAAAGGGGTGGATTCTCAAAGAAGAAATGGCCACCCTTAATGTGTATGTGTCAAAGCATCAGAATATGCGAAGCAAAAACCATTAGAACTGTGAAAATTGGATAAATCTAATATTATAGTTGGAGACATCAACAAACCCTCTATCAGAAACAGATCCAGCAGACAGAACATCAGTAAGGACACAGGCGAACTCAGTGAAACTATCAATCAACTGAATATAATTGACACCTATAGACAATTTCATCCAATAGCAGCAGAATATAAACTCTTCCCAAGCTAACATGGAAGGAGCATTTATCAAGATAGGCCACATTCTGGTCCATAAAACATACTTTAACGTATTTAAAAGAATAGAAATCATAACATGTCTTCTTTCAGACCACATGGAGTTAAACTAGGAATCAATAATAGCAAGATAACTGAAAAATGTTGACACCCATAGAAATTAAACAATACACTTCTAAATAAGAGTTGAAGAAATCTCAATAAAAATAATGAAAAACACTTTTGACTAAATAAAAACGGAAACACAATTTATCAAAATTATCCTGATTTCATTACTACACATTGTATACATGTATCAAAATATCACACACACACCCAAAATATGTGCAACTATTGTAAATCAATACAAATATAGGAATCAGCAAAAGCAGTGCTTAGAGGAAATATATAGCATTGAATTCATATATTAGAAAAAAAGAAGTATCTAAAATCAGTCATTTAAGCTTCCCCCTTAGGAAACTAGGAAAAGTAAAGTTGATTAAATCCAATGTGTAACAGAGAGAAGCAATAACTATTCGAACAGTAACCAATAAAATTGAAAATAGGAAATCCACAGAAGA
>NW_022308540.1:1201-6925 GCF_002776525.5 Piliocolobus tephrosceles
TTTTTTTTTTTTTTTTTTTTTTTTTAGATGGTGGCTCACTCTGTTGCCCAGGCTAGAGTGCAGTGATGTGATTTCGGCTCACTGCAGTCTCTGCCCCCCAGGTTCAAGCGATTTTCTCACCTCAGTCTCCTGAGTAACTGGGATTACAGGCATGTGCTACCACGCTTGGCTAATTATTTTGTATATTTTAGAGATCGGGTTTCACCATGCTGACCAGGCTGTTCTTGAACTCCCGACCTCAAGCAGTCCACCTGCCTTGTTCTCCCAAAGTGCTGGGATTACAGAGGTGAGCCACCATGCCCATAGGCCCACATCTTTGATAACCTAGAAGAAACAAGTCAGTTCCTTGGGGGCGGTGGTGGGGGGAACAATCTGCCAAAATACACACAAGAAGAAATAGACAATTTGGATTGTCTTATGTCTATTTAAAATTGAATAAAAATTAACAACCTTCCAAACAGAAAGCACCAAGCCCAGTTTGGTTCACTAGTAAATTCTTCCAAACATGTAAGGAAGAGATTATGCCAAGTTCTTTACAATTTATATTAGTAGAGGCAGAGGTAATACTCTAACTCATTCTTTGAGGCTTGCATCATACTAATACCAAAATCAGATAAAAAAGTTTTCCAAAAAAGAAAAATCACAGACCAATAACTCTCATAAACACAGATGCAAAAATCCTCAGCAAATTCTTAGCAAGTTGAATCCAACAATGTATAAAAAGTATTACATACCAAGACCAAAAGGAGCATCCCACATATGCAAGACTCCTTCAGCATTCACAAATCAATTAGCAGAATCCACCGTCAGAATACACTAAAAAAGAAACAACATGATCACATTAATAGATGCAGACAAAGCCTTTGAGAAACTCCAATAACTATTTGTGTTTAAAAAAAAAAAAAAAAAAACTCAGTGAACTACGAATGAGGGGGACTTCCTCCAATTGATAAGGTATACCTACAGAAAACTCACAGCTCACACCACACTAAATGGTGAGAAACTAGAAGCATTTCCACTAAGATGAGAAACAAGACAAGTATGAGTCCTCTCACTACTCTTTTTCAATATTATACTAGCAGTACTGGCTAACATAATAAGAGAAATAAAATAAAGCACATAGATTGGGAAGAAAGAAATAAAACTGTCTTGATTTTAGATGAGTCTAAACAATGTCAAAAATCTGAAAGAATCAGCAAAAATCTCCTGGAACTAATATACTTCACAGAAACTTCATAGAAAAGTTAAAATATGAAAATCAACTTCTTTTCTATATACCAGCAATGAACAAGTGGGATTAACAATTGAAAACACAATACTATTTATATTAACATTAAAAAATGAAATAGTTATAATAAAATATGTATAAGATCTATATGAGGAAAACTATAAAATTCTGATCAAAGAAATCAAAGAATAACTAAATAAATGAAGAGATATTTCATGTTCACGGATAGGAAGATTCAATGTTGTCAAGTTCAGTTTTTCCAAAATTGGGCAATAAATTCAATTCAATTTTAATTAAAATCCTAGCAAGTTATTTTGTGTATAACAAACTGATTCCAAAATTTATATGTAGAGGCAAAGAGCCCAGAATAGTCAATCCATATTGAAAGTATATAGAATTGAAGGAATGAAAATCTTTACTTCAAGATTTACTATGAAACTCAGTAATCAAGAGATTGTAATAGTGGTGAAAAATTAGCTAAATAGATTAATGGAACAGAAAAAAGAGCCAAGAAATAGATCCACATAAACATAATCCACTGTTCTTTTTAATTTTATTTTAAAAAATTCATTTTAAGCTCCAGGGTACATGTTCAGGATGTGCAGTCTCCTTACATAGGTAAACATGTGCCATGGTGGTTTGCTGCACCTTTCAACCCATCACCTCAGTATAAGGCCAGCATGCATTAGCTATTTTTCCTAATGCTCTCCCTCCCACCACTGGTAAGTCTCAGTGTGTGATGTTCCCCTCCATATGCCCATGTGTTCTCGCTGTTCAGCTCTCACTTGTAAGTGAGAATATGCAGTGTTTGGTATTCTATTCCTGCATTAGTATGCTGAGGATAATGGGTTCCAGCTCCATCCACAATCTTACACGGGACGTGATCTCTTTCCTTTTTATGGCTGCATACTCTTCCATGTTATGTATGTACCACATTTTCTTTATCCAGTCTATCAGTGATGGGCATTTGGACTGATTCCATGTCTTTGCTATTGTCAATAGTGCTGCAGTGAAATGGAATTGCTGGGTCAAATGGTATTTCTGGTTCTAGATCTTTGAGGAATCACCACACCATCTTCCACAATGGCTAAACTAATTTACATTCCCACCAACACTGTAAAAGTATTTCTATTTCTCTGCAACCTCACCAGAATCTGTTCTTTCTTGAATTTTTAACAATCACCATTATGACTGGCATGAGGTGGTATCTTATTGTGGTTTTAATGTTCATTTATCTAATGATCAGTGATGTTGAGCTTTTTATTCATTTTTTGTTGGCCTCATGAATGTCTTCTTTTGAGAAGTGTCTGTTCATGTCCTTTGCCCACTTTTTAATGAATTTCCTTGTTTATTTTCTTGTAAATTTGTTCAAGTTCCTTAAAATTAACTCAAGATAGATTAAAGACTTAAATGTAAAACCCAAAACTATAAAATTCCCAGAAGAAAATCTAGGCAATACCATTCAGGACTTAGGAATCGGCAAAGATTTCATAATGAAATCACCAAAACCAATTGCAACAAAAGCAAAATTGGACCAATGGGATCTAATTAAATTAAAGAGGTTCTGCACAGCAAAATAAACTATCATCAGAGCAAACAGGCAACCTACAGCGTGGGAGATACATTTTGCAATCTACCCATCTGACAAAGGTCTCATAATCAACTAATCTTTTATCATTCAGCAGAGCCAAGACCATGGAACAAAGGTAGTACTTTCAACAAGTAATACTGGAACAACTGGATATACACATGTCAAAAAATAAATCTAGACACACCACAAGCTGTGCGTAAAAAGTAACTCAAAGTGATCACAGGCTTAAATGTAAAATGTAAAACTATAAAACTACTAGAAGATAACACAGGAGAAAATATAGGTGATCTTGGGTTTGATAATTACATTTTAGACATGAAATCAAAGGCACAATCCCTGAAAGAATTGATAGGGTAGGGAGTAGCAAGATGGCAGAATAGGAAGAGCTCCGATCTGCAGCTCCCAGTGAGAGGTGACAACGTGGCAGCATTCCTTGCTCTCGGCACCTCCGGGTCCCGGAGTCCGCTCTGGCTGCAATCCAGGAACCCTTAGGCCACCGCTGCGCTGTGGGGGCCTGCCTCTCAGGGGATGGCCGAGGTCAGACCGGGTTGACTCCCTCTGCTGGCAGGAAGGTGTGGAGGGAGAAGTACAGTCAGGAGCTGGGGCACACATGGCTCTGGCAGGCCTGCCTGGGGCAACTGGCCAGCACCTGCTGAGTTTGATCAGGGGAGGAGCTCCCTCTGGGCTGCAGGAGTGCCCGGGCTAGGTGCCACCAAGTCCTGCAGTGAATGCCATTGAGAAGTGAAGCCAACTGGGCTTCTGGGGCGGGTGGGGACTTAGAGAACTTTTCCCTGTAGCTAAAGGTTTGTAAACGCACCAATCAGCACTCTGTGTCTAGCTAAAGGTTTGGAAAGGCACCAATCACCACTCTGTGTCTAGCTAATGTGGTAAGGGACTTGGAGAACTTTTGTGTCTAGCTAAGGGATTGTAAACGCACCAATTAGCACTCTGTGTCTAGCTGAAGGTTTGTAAACGGACCAATCAACTCCCTGTAAAATGGACCAATCAGCTCTCCACAAAATGGAGCACACAGTAGGATGGGGGTGGGGCCAGATAAGGGAATAAAAGCAGGCCACCTCAGCCAGCAAGGGCAACCTGCTCCAGGTCCCTTCCATGCAGTGGAAGCTTTGTTCCTTCTCTCTTCATAATAAATCTTTCTGCTGCTCATTCTTTGGGTCTGCGCCACCTTTATGAGCTGTAGCACTCACCACAAAGGTCTGCAGCTTCACCCCTGGGGCCAGCAAGACCATGAACCCAGAGGGAGGGAAGAACAACTCCAGACGGGAGGAACAAACAACTCCAGAGCACCGCCTTAAGAGCTGTAACACTCACCACGAAGGTCTGCAGCATCACTTCTGAAGTCAGTGAGAACATGAACTCACCAGAAGGAAGAAACTTTGGAGACATCTGAACATCTGAAGGAACAAACTCCAGACACCTCAACTTTAAGGACTGTAACACCCACTGCAAGGGTCTGCAGCTTCATTCTCGAAGTCAGCAAGACCAAGAACCCACCAAATCCAGACACATCAGCAAGATCAATGCAGAAGGTGGTTATTTCTGCATTTCCAACTGAGGTACCTGGCTCATCTCATTGGGACTGGTTAGACAGTGAGTGGAACCCATGGAGGGCAAGCCGAAGCAGGGTGTGGTGTTGCCTCACCTGGGAAGCTCAAGGGGTTGGGAAACTCCAACCCCTAGCCAAGAGAAGCCCTGAGAAACTGTGCAATCTTGGCTGTTCTGCAGCCTCCACTCATGATACCCAGGCAAACACAGTCTGGAGTAGACCTCCAGCAAACTCTAGCAAACCTGCAGCAGAGAGGCCTTACTCTTAGAAGAAAAACTAACAGAAAGGAATAGTATCAACATCAAAAAAAGGACATTCACGCAGAAACCCCACCCAAAAGCCACCAGCATGAAAGACCAAAGGTAGATAAATCTATGAAGATGAGGAAAACCAGCACAAAAAGGCTGCAAATTCCAAAAACCAGAATGCTTCTTCTCCTCCAAAGGATCACAACTCTTCACCAGCAAGGGAACAAAACTGGACAGGGAATGAGTCTGATAAATTGACAAAAGTAGGCTTCAGATGGTGGGGAATAACAAACTCCTCCAAGCTAAAGGAGCATGTTCTAACCCAATGCAAGGAAGCTAAAACCTTGAAAAAAAGTTACAGGAATTGCTAACTAAAATAATCACCTTAGAGAAGAACATAAATGACCTGATGGAGCTGAAAAACACAGCATGAGAACTACATGAAGCATAAATATCAATAGCCAAATCGATCATGCAGAAGAAAGGATATCAGAGATTGAAGATCAACTTAATGAAATAAAGCATGAAGACAAGATTAGAGAAAAAAGAACAAACACAAATGAAAAAAAGCCTCTAAGAAATATGGGACTATGGGAAAGGAACAAATCTACGTTTGATTGGTGTACCTGAAAGTGACAGGGAGAATGGAACCAAGTTGGAAAACACTCTTCAGGATATTATCCAGGAGAACATCCTCAACCTAGCAAGACAGGCCAACGTTCAAATTCAGAAAATACAGAGAACATCACAAAGATACTCCTCGAGAAGAGCAACCCCAAGACACATAATCATCAGAATCACCAAGGTTGAAATGAAGGAAAAAATGTTAAGGGCAGCTAGAGAGAAAGGTCGAGTTATGAACAAAGGGAAGTCCATCAGACTAACAGCAGATCTCTCTGCAGAAACCCTACAAGCCAGGAGAGAGTGGACGCCAATATTCAACATTCTTAAAAGAATTTTCAACCTGGAATTTCATATCCAGCCAAACTAAGCTTCATAAGTGAAGGAGAAATAAAATCCTTCTCAAACAAGCAAATGTTGAGAGATTTTTGTCACCACCAAGCCTGTCTTACAAGAGCTCCTGAAAAAA